>NC_077232.1:45673952-45896912 GCF_027887165.1 Monodelphis domestica | reverse complement strand
AGGCAAACAGGGTGAAGTGACCTGCCCAGGGTCACACGTCCAGGAAGTGTCTGAAGCTGTGTTTAAAATCAGGAAGACAAATCTTCCTGATTCCATCTCTGATACTTTATCCACCATGCCATTCTTTATTTTACAAACAAAGAAATTGAAGCATCAAGAGATTAAAGTGTCATATGCCCCATAATAAATATTGGCGATAGAATTTGAACCAAGGACTTCTGACTTCTTAAGTCCAGAGCTCCATCCACTACACAGTATGCCTAGCACCCTTCTCTACTAAGCTCTAACCTAAGCAGATCTTTTGTGGATTCACAAATAATAAATAGCCAGGAGTAGAATGAGTAAATAATAAAATACCACACCTACTTGCTCCACAGAGTGCTTAATGATGACATCCTTTCATATCAAGGCATTTTTTTTTCTTTTTAGCACCTGTATTACTATATATGTATATTTATCTTTGATTTGACTTGTGATTTCACCCCTGTAGAGAGCCCTCATTAAGGAACTTCTTCCAATACAGATCAATATCTGATTGGCAATTTATAATCTCAGAGAGTTAGCTGGGATGCTGAGAATTTAAGTAACTCAGGATATGTCAGAGGTGGGACTTGAACTCAGGTCTTCATGGCTCTGAGGCCAATTATTTATCCATTCTCTTGTGCTTATTTTATAGTAGCTGTAGATAAATATCCCTGGGAGACAACAACATGTGGGATAACGTGAATGACTTGCAATTCTCCCTTGGAAAAACTCTGTTAATGCCCATCCTGTCTTGGTGAAATGATCAAGGCTCAAGTGATGTAAAACATTCCCATTCAATCTCTTCCCTTTTCCCTAAAGGCAGAGCCTTCCTTATCATGGCAAAACAGTATTTCCCGTGTGGTTCAGGCTCATTAGGAAATTGAATCCTTACTATAACCTACCATTTGCTGAGCCGAAGCAGCAGGGAGCCAGCATTCTCATGCCAGTTGGGTTGACAGAACCCCTGCCCTGCCCAAAGAATTCTCTGTCTCTTTCAGGTATGTCTGGGTAAATGCTGGAGGAGGAGAGACCAAATGGCAAAGGGCAGGGGTGTAAATACAGATTGTGCTGAAAAAAAAATAAAAATGAAATGTAGCCAGGGCACGCTTAGTCTCAGAGTAGAAAGTCTGGGGATCAACCTGTAAAGAATTTATGAAACCCTCCAGACCCCTCAGTTTCCTCCTCTGAAACAAGGAGCTTATGGTAGATTCTCTAAAGCTATGATCCAGTGCAAGGCATTGTAGTAGGTGGCAGGTACAGAGATAAAATACAAGTCACCACACTCAAGAAACTTATCATCTCATTCAGGAGAGAAGGCAGGAACTCTTGGGAAACTAAGTAACAAGACTAAGATGTATGAAACTTCTCCTCAAGTTCAGAGCTTCTCTCATTATTAGACCTTGTTCTCTCTGACCAAAGTAACATGAGTTAAAGGGGTCTGGAATGGACCCTTTTGGGATGCCCTTTACAAGGAGCATAGTTCATCTACTCTCCCTGGACTGGCTTGCTTACCCCAACATCCCCTCACTTTGGCATGCCTGGGTTACCAGAAAAGGACCACTTCCACAGGGCTACAGCTCAAAGACCCTCAGGGTTATAGGAGTAATCCTGTTATAGTGAGAAGGGCTATTTTTCCTACTTTTTACCATAGCTCTAGAGCCCCCACCAGTGTACTTCCCATCTATATGAAATCAGTCATTCACAATGCCAATAACATTAACTCTTAAACATAAAACTTGCTAAAAGATAAGCAAAAGCAAGAATAATCAATACAGCTCAGTTACTCAACATGAAGCAAATGAGGGAATAATCAATACAGCACAGTCCACTCATAAACCTGGGTCACATTTTCCATCAATAACATGGCATCCATGGGGGAGATAAGGGATATGCTTACAAAAACCGAGAAGGGAGACACATAAGTCAGAGCAATGCACAGAATTGAGGAAACTCATAATGTTAGACATCATGATTTGAATGTCCTTATATTTTCATAAACAATGACTTTTCTGCTTCAGAAATTCTGGTCCTTCTCACTCTTCCTTCCTTCCTTCCTTCCTTCCTTCCTTCCTTCCTTCCTTCCTTCCTTCCTCCTTCCTTCCTTCCTTCCTTCCTTCCTTCCTTCCTTCCTTCCTTCCTTCCTTCCTTCTTCCTTCTTTCTTTCTTTCTTTCTTTCTTTCTTCTTTCTTTCTTTCTTTCTTTCTTTCTTTCTTCTTTCTTTCTTTCTTTCTTTCTTTCTTTCTTTCTTTCTTTCTTTCTTTCTTTCTTTCTTTCTTCTTTCTTTCTTTCTTCTTTCTTTCTTTCTTCTTTCTTCTTCTTTCTTTCTCTCTTTCTTTCTTTCTTTCTCTCTTTCTTTCTTTCTCTCTTTCTTTCTTTCTCTCTTTCTTTCTTTCTCTCTTTCTGTCTTTCTGTCTTTCTCTCTCTCTTTCTCTCTCTCTCTTTCTCTCTCTCTCTTTCTTTCTCTTCTCTTCTTTCTTTCTTCTTTCTTTCTTTCTTTCTTTCTTTCTTTCTTTCTTTCTTTCTTTCTTTCTTTCTTTCTTTCTTCTTTCTTCCTTCCTTCCTTCCTTCCTTCCTTCCTTCCTTCCTTCCTTCCTTCCTTCCTTCCTTCCTTCCTTCCTTCCTTCCTTCCTTTCTTTCTTTCTTTCTTTCTTTCTTTCTTTCTTTCTTTCTTTCTTTCTTTCTTTCTTTCTTTCTTTCTTTCTTTCTTTCTTTCTTTCTTTCTTTCTTTCTTTCTTTCTTTCTTTCTTTCTTTCTTTCTTTCTTTCTTCTTTCTTTCTTTCCCCATGGACCATATAGTCCCTAGTTTTCTTGGCAAAAATCCTGGGGTGGTTTGTCATTTCCTTCCCCAGTGTATTAAGAGAAATTACATGAATTGCCCAGGGTCCTAGAACTAGTACATATTTGAGGTCATATTTCAACTCAGCTCTTCCTGACTCCGGGCTCAGTGCTTTATCCATTGAGCAACAGAACTGCCAGTGTGCAGTCATAGAGGCAAGCTATTCCTTAAGCCAGAAAACTGCTATGTTTCTCAGGTTGGCTCCTTTCCTAATGCTAACAACCCTAGTCAGTTCTTCATTCAACAGCATACCATATTGTCCAATTGTTTTTTTTTTTAACCAGAGCCTGTTAAACCTTCATCCTTCTGCTTTTCCCTTCATACCAGAGGGAAGAAGAAAAGACCAAACAGATACAAACCAATATCGAGGTTTCTCCTCTTTTAAACTATAAATGGCACTAAAGGGCAGTATGCTGAATTGCAGCATTTTTCAATGAGCTTCAGTCTTTCTCCAACCAATTAGCAATATCAGTAAACCCAGGAGATGAAGCCTTCCTTTCAACTCACTGACCTTCTCACTCAGCTTCTACTACTTTCTTATTGCATTCCATTATCTTTTAAACTAATTTCTTGCTGGATTCTTCTATATTCTCAATAACTCAAATCCAGATCTCTGATTTTCAGTGACTCATCTTTTTTCTCTGTGCTCAAAATCTACCTTTTTCTTGGTTATAATGTCTAAAGTCATTATTTAATTATTCCACACTCTCCAAACAGTTATTTGATTTAATTACTCTGAATTTTAACTTCTCGAGCTCTAAAAACAAAATAGGTGAAGAAACCATAACACCTGCCATCTTTGGCATTTCTCTGTCCTCCAGTCAGTCCTCTTAATTCTCTGTCTGGTCCTGCTGGGTCTCATATTTTGATGGAGGGGAAAAATGATCTTTCTCTACACATGGATTTTACAGGTTGTATGTCTATGTGCACGTACACCAAAATTCCTTTGTGTTCTCCTTCAGCCATCTAATTGTACACATAAAAAGGAAAGTAACTGGCACAGGTTGATTTGATCTTTTTTTTTCTTCATGTAAAAGTTCATTTCCTGCCTCTCCTCCAATTCATTTTCTGCCCTCTTCCAGAGTTAAGCTACTCATATAAGAGGACAATAAAGTACCTTACAATAATAGCTAGAGACAAAGAACCTTTCCAAAGCACAGATCTGGCCATGTAATTCCTTGTTCAGTAAACCTCATTAGCTCTCTGTAATGTCTATGATCAAGTACAAACTCCTTTGTTTGGCAGTAAAGTCCTCTGCTACTTGGCTTCAAGCTAACTTTCTAGCCTTATTATGCTTCATTCCTCTCCACACTTTTTTGGACCAGCCAAATTAGAATTCTCTATGTTTTTCACACATAATCCTTCATTTTCCATCTTCGTGCAGGAAGTATTCCCCTTATCCCTCACCTCCTTCTCTTAGAACCTTTAGCTTCCTTCAGTGTTTAGCTCAAATATCTCCTCCTCCAGGAGGCCATTCATGATCCCCCAAAGCAGCTAGTCTCCTCCTACCCATTACATCATCTTTATTTTGGGTATATATATATACATACTGTTTCCTCTCATAGAAAGAAAGTTTCTTGAGGCCAGGGACCATTTCATTTTTGTCTCTAGATCTTCACTGACTAGTATGACACATGGTACATTACTAATGTTGATGGACTAAGGAATGGGAGGAGGAGAATATGTAGGAAGATAATCAGTAGAAGAAAAACAAGAGTTTGGTTGCTAAGAAGGAATGGCCCAGAAGAGTTTAAATTGTAGTCATTTATAAGGATTATTTCCTTTCCCCCCAGTTCAGCTCAGCATTCTGTCTAAGTTCTTAGTGTCTTTGTTTTGATCGTCTAACATGCCTGAAATGCTCTTATTCATCATAGCTGCCTCTAAGAATTCCCAGTTTCCTTCAAGGCTTAACTCTTTCTCCAGAAACCTTCTGAGAATTCAAAATAGGTTAATGAAGCAACTGGCATAATCTAGGCAGTGGGTTATGCACTTAAGATATAAAGACGGAAACCAAATCCTGTCCTCAGTGAACTTACATTTTGTTGGGTTTGAGAAAATTACAGATAAGTTAATATAAAATATATGAAAAGTATATAGAAAATTGGTGAAATGGATAGAGAATCAGGCTTGGGGCAGGGAATTAGGAAAACTTGAATTCAAATCCAACCTCAGATATTTACTATTTGTGTGACTGGGTAAGTCATTTAACCCTATTTGAATTAATTTCCTCATCTGTCTAAGAGCTGGAGAAGGAAATAGCAAGCTACTCTACCTCAAATGGGGTCAGGAAGAATCAGACATGATGGAAAGTGACTGAACAACAGCAATATATAGAAAATAAATTTGGGGAGAGTATACAAATCACTAGAGAAAGGGGGAAAGGTCTTAAGGAATTAGCTATACTCCAAATGAAACTAGAGTCAGGCAGTGAATGCTTTGCCTACATGGAGGATAGCCTTCCAAGGGTAGGAGATAGTTTCCCTGGATGGAAGAGTAATTGAAGGAAAAGAAATGTCAAATAGGAAAGGGCTTTAAAGGGTAAATCAAGGAAGTTTTATGGCGTGTCAACTACTGGTGATCTCTCTCGTACTACTTTGCATAATTTTTGGATCTCACAGAGTTGCACAAAGTTGTCAGCCTCACTCTTTCTTCCAGAGTCATCAAAGTCCAATGGCAAGACAAGAGTCAGGGTGACTGATGATGACCCAGGATATAGTAGATGATCTTGGCATCTTCAAAGTCTGACCAAGTTCTAAGTGCTCCACAATTCTTACTTAAATTGCCTTCATAGATTGGGGAACAAATTGTTCTCATCTGCCTATTCCACCAAGGGAAGTCTTCACATGTTTGGTGTAGACCCACTCTTCCAATTCACTAATGGGTTTGGGGCTCATCAGTGACCCTCGACTTGGTTTAGCCTGTCTGCCAAGATGGCTTACCTGGATATTGTCAATGGGCATGCTACAGTTTTTTGAGATTTGAGTGAAATGTGGATGCCAGAGGTGGCTGAGCAACCTGGAAAAAAGACTTGGCAAATCTTCATAGCAAAGGTGCTAGAACTCCTTGAACCCCATACACACCCTTGTACACAGTAGAGATTTAAAAAAAAAGATGTACTGGATAGGATTGAATTGGATTTGATTCACAACTTTATACCTTTTCCTAGTATGCTCTGGAGTGTGAGTGGGAACCATCAACATGATGACTCAGGGCTCATTATTAGCAAGCTGAGCTGCCCCTTCCACCCACCCTGAGTCTCACCAAGGGGGAAGGATTATGGAGCACTCAGGAGAAAATTGTCCAAATAGCCAGGTATGGGATCCAGGTAGGGAGAAAAAAAGCTGAAGAATTTTCAAAGCCAGAGGAAGAAGGGGATAGCCCGGAGGATGAAATTCACTGGAGTTGAAGAGATCAAGGAACTGTGACCCTGTGGTGCCATGATGGTGATTAGCATCAATATTAGAGTCACTGAGGATGAAAGCAAAGGATGAAAGTCAAGAGGAATAAAACCTCCGCTGAAGTCATTAATAAAAGTTGGTGAGTGATCAGGAGGATGGCAGATGATAGTGGCAAAGATGAGAAGAGAATGAGAGGCATAATCCGTGGTGAGAAACTCGATTTACCTGTAACTCCAAATTGCTTTTTTATTCATTGAGTAGCCATATCAAAGCAATCCAACAAGTTTTTTATTAAGTGCCTACTCTAGGCAAAGCACTCTCACGGAACCTAGATTCTACTGTGTCCTGTAAAGAACTTCATAGATGGGGAGCTCACTACCTAATGGAAAAATACTTTTTCCAGACTCCACAAACCAAAGTGTATTTCCACATCTTTATGTCCATATGTCAAGGCAGGAATATTTTATTTTAGACGAAGTGAAGTCTGTTTGGTCTGAGGCAGCAAGAGAAAAAAACAAATAAATTAAAAAAACCCTAAATCTAACAAAAAAAAATACTTAAAAATATGGCAAAGGGTTTGTAAAGTGTAAAATACACAGAGTATTTAGACTTCAGACCAAGACACAGAGATACTCCATAATTCTCTTGATTGACTCCAGTTTGCTGGTTTTCTGCATTTTGCCCATTAGAGAAAATATACATATCTCCTATTTTACACTTAAATGATATAAAACTTGCTCCTGTACACAGTCCCCATGACTCATTAAGCACAAAGCAAAGTGAGTGGTATAGTTAGAAATTTAGTAAAGTTACAAGAATATATTTTCTACATTTTAAGAAAGTGTTTTCCTATTTTGTATCAGTTTGTGAAATTCTTTATTAAGAGGCAATGTGGTATGTTGTTATGGATCTGGGTCAGCTAGATAGTTCTGTGGATATACTTCCAGGTTTGGACACATGAAGTCCTGGATTCAAATCTAAACTCAGATACTCCTAGTTGAGTGACCCTCAGCAAGTAACTTTACATCAATTGCCCAGCCTTTATCACTCTTCTCTGCCTTGGGGCTGATACTTAGTATTAATTCTAAGATAGAAGATTAGGGTTAAAAATGGGGGGTGGGGATTGAAATTTAGTATTTTGTTTAGTTCTAGGATTTAGAATTCTGTTGAGTCACAGATTTTAAAAGTACATTTTGTCTAGAATTGCTATCTGAATTCAAATTATCAAAGCCCTTCTCTATAACCTCCTCTGCCCCTCAACAACCAGTGTGATTTTTATAAAATCACCATACCCATTAGAACCATAACTAGGGCTGGGAAACAAGGACTTTGTCTCAAGGTAGCAACATTTAAAGCATCATGCTTCTTTTCACAGCAGGTTTAGGATTTTTTTCAGTGTAAACCTAAAGAACACTGTTTATGGAGACTCAGATTTTATGGTCTTCCACCAGCCTGTACCTTCCAGATGTTGGGCCATCGCCTAGAGGGTCCTGGTGGCCATCTTTCCTCTAATTCCAATGAGGATAGAGGATGAACTCTTTGGGGTTCAGGTATTCCCTCTCCCAAGATAATTCCCAAAGCCAAACTGTACTCTGTACTATGGCCACCTCTAACTCTTCCTGTATCTTTTAGATTGTCATGCTTCCATACCATTGTCACATATCCCATCCCATTTTTGCTTTGGGTGAAAAATGTCCTCCATTCAGCTCTGAGGACTCCCTTACTGTTACTTAGCATAGCAGCTAAGCCGGTCTGTACATTGTACTTTTTTTTTAACAAGCTTCATATTTTCCCACTCCCACTCCATTATTTAAGCTTTTTGAAATGGTTAGAATGTCCTTCTTGTCCTACATCTCTCTCTCTTAAAACAATACTTTATTTCTATTCTTTTCTTTTTTTAAGTCCTTCTCTTCTCTCTTAGAACTAATACTAAGTATTGGTTCCAAAGCAGAGAGGCAGTAAAGGCTAGGGAATTGGGGTTAAATGACTCACCCAAGGTCACACAGCAAGGAAGCATCTGAGGTCAGATATGAACCCAGGACCTTTAGTTTCCAGGTCTGGCTTTCTAGCCACTGAGCCACTTAGTTGCCCCCAACAGTATCTTTTTTCAAGGCTCTGCTCCAATTCCATCTCCTCCAGTAAGTCTTCATTGATTGAGTCAATCAAACATTTCTTAAGCACCTAATATGTGCAGAGTTCTTAGAGAGATGCAGACTTTAAATAAGACACCAATCTTCACTGAGTGAGGTCACAGTTTGACAGGACTGATCAACCATATGCCTTATAGATGTAGATTGGTAACTTGATCTTCAATTTTAGTTTTGAAGAGCTGCCTGGGGGGCTAAGGGGCTAGTTACACAGATGGTTCAGAGTCAAGTAGTTTGTATATGTGAGATGCAAGAGGGGCTTGAACCCATATCTCCCAGACTCAGGCCAGCTTCCTATCCACTATAGCATGGCTGTATCTATCTATCTATCTATCTATCTATCTATCTATCTATCTATCTATCTATCTATCTATCTATCTATCCTTTTATCTATCTATCTATCTATCTATCATTTTATCTATCTATCTATCTATCTATCTATCTATCTATCTATCTATCTATCTATCTATCTATCTGTCTGTCAGTCTGTCAGTCTGTCTGTCTATCACTAATATATATATATATACATTTATATATATAACTAAATTATACAATATTAGGTGATAATGCCTTATTGATTTGGGGGGACTTTCAATTAAATTTATTTGCATAATTCCAAATTACATCTTTAATAGATCATACCATTTTACAGCTCCACCAAAAATGCACAAGCATTCTTATCTATTGCAACACTGACTATTGCATTTTTTTAGTACAAACAATATTGATGAAGGGCATTTGGAGAAAGCTTTTTGTCCTTTGAGGTGGGCTTTAACCATATGACAGGAATTTAAGAGGCAATTTTTATAGAGAAGTGAAGCATATGACAAAGAGAAAGAGATATGGAGGAAGAAGAGAATGGCATCTTTAGGGAGAATCAAATGAATTGCTTCAAACATAATATATTTTATGCCAAACCTAAGTACACCACCTACTGGGGCTAGGACTTCCACTTGTCAAAATCTGGAGGGGGAGGGGTCTACAGAAACTAGATTTAGGGCAACATTTTGTATTATAAATACCAAATACATATATGCCCTAAATATGTAATTAAAAAAATAGAGACCAAATGGAGGTAACTTTTACAACTATGGCTAGTGGTGGGAGGGAGGGAGATTTTTAAGCTAAATAAGGGCTAAAGATGATCAAAAGAGATAAAACAATTTAATTCTACAAAACTGAAAAACTTATACACAGGAAAAATAAGTATAATTAGAATCAGAGGGGAAACAACTGAAGAAAAACCTTCATAGCAAATTCCTCTGATAAAGAACTAATATCCAAGATGTACATAATATTCATACTAATATATAAGAATAAGATTCAGTTTCCAATAGAAAAGAGGTCAAATTAGACATGAACAGAAATCTCTCAAACTATGAAATATATGCTATTGTCTAAAAATGCTTTAAATCATTAATGATTAGACTAATTAAAATAAAAATAACTCTAAGACTCCACCTTATGCCAACAAATGATAAAGAAAAGAAAACTACAATTGTTGGATGGGTTGGATAGACATATTACTGCATCCTTCGTGCGGCTGTGAATTGATTCAACTATTCTGTAAAACAACTTTGAATTATATTCAAAAACTCAATAGGCCATTCATACTCTTTGACCCAGAAATACTATTAGGCATGAAATCCAAGAAAGTCAAGGACAGAGAAAAAGGTCCTATATATACAAAAATATTTATAGCAGTACTTTTTGTTGTAGCAGAAAAAAAGTAATACGAATAGGTGCCCTTCAATGGGGGAACTGCTGAACAAAATTGTGGCATATTAACGCAATAGAATTTTATTGTGTTGTATAAAATGATGAATATGACGGATTCAGAGAAATATGGAAAGACTTGTGTGACCTGATACAGAGTGAAATGAACAGGACCAGGAGAACAATTTACTCAATCATAACGTGAGAAGAAATAATTCTGAAAAACCTCAGAACTTTGAACACAGGAGTGACCAAGCGAAGCGACTATGACTTCAGAGAAACAATGTGAAACATCCCTCCAAATTCTTGCCAGGAAGATGATGGACTGAAGAGACAGAATCAGATATACATTCATGCATGCCTAGACATTGCCAAAATGTTGAGTTCTTTTGCTTGGCTTTAACTATTTGTTTCAAGGGAAGATTTCTATGAGGGGTGAAGGAAAGTGGTTAAGTGGTTAATTAGAGACAGGAAAAATGGCATCAATAAAACATTTTTTTTTTAAAAAGGCACAGGAAAAAATTAGTTTAGAAAGAGACCCAAAGAGAACAATTTTGTTACTACCTCATTAAATCTGGTGCATGTTTCTATACTGTATAAATTATATATGATATGTAATGATATATTTTACATATATGCATAATTAAAGTACATATGAATAGATTTAAAAATGATATTTAACCAAAATTCAGAGTGATCCTGGTTTGTTCTTTGTATCTTAAAATGTTTGTTCCTGGTAACGATTGTTTAAGTTCTCCATAAATGGGGAGATTGCAGCTGTCCAGGAAAAATATGCCTCATAATAGAATCCAGGTGATGGGCATGTGAATGGAGTACATCTGAGAATTGTAGTGACAAAGTCTACAAGACTTGGCTACTGATTGTATGTGTGTTAGGCTATGAGGATTCTAAAGTGACCCTGATATAGTAGATAGTAGATAGCTGCTTTGACATAATAACAAGAATAGTAACAACAATGATAACCCAAACTAACATTGATCAAATGTGCCAGGCACTGTAATAAGCACATTACAAATATTGCTTGATTTGTTCCTCACAACTCCAATGTTATTACTCCCATTTTCAGTTGGGGAAACTGAGTCAGCAGGCATTAAGTACTTGCCCATTATATAGCAAGTAAGTATCTGTTGGATTTGAACTCAGGTCTTCTGATTCTAGACTCAGGGCTCTACTGACCCATCATTGGGAAAGATAGAAAGAGGGCTGAGTTTGAATGCGTTTTCTTTTGGGCATCCTGCCTTTGAAATGTCTATGTGATAAAAGGGCAGAGATCACTGTGGGCTACTGGAGTCTGAGAATGGATCTGATCTTTAATCAATCCACGCCTTTTTCTGATCATTAATCAATCACCCCTTTTTCTGCAAACAAATATATATGAAGCAAATTAAATCCAGATAAAGAACATAAAAAGGAATGGAGAGAAGACACCAGAAAATTATATACAAATAAAGAAGATAAAAATGAATGGAGAAAAGATACCAGAAATGAGGGGGGAGGTAAGGTTTTCAAGTGAAAAATGTAATTTTAGGTGGGACTTAAAGGAAATCAGTCATTGGACTGGAGGAGGGAGAACATTCTAGGCATGGGGGAACAACCATAGAAAATGCCCAGAGCTCAGAGATGGAGTAACTAATTCCAGGAATGACCAGTACGCCAGTGTCACTGGACGAAGAGCATATGTTGGGGAGTAAGTCATAAGTAACCTACAAAGGGAGGAGGGGATAGGTTCTGAAGGGCTTTGAATGCCAAACAAATCTTTGGCACTGATCCTAGAGGCCAGAGGGAGTCACTGGATGTTGTTGAATAGGAGTTGGCATATTAAGACTTGTTCTCTAGGAAAATCACTTTGATGGCTAAATGGAAAATGGATTGGAGAGAGGAAAGACTTGAGGCAGATGCACCACTAGCAGCTACTATAATAATCCATATTGTAAAGTAATGGCAGCCTGTATCAGGGTGGGGATGGTGTCAGAGGAGAGAAGGAGGCATATTGGAGAGATATTGAAAAGGTAAAATCAATAAGTGTTGGCAACAGAATGGATATGGGGGTTGAAAGAGAGAATGGAGTCGAGGATGATTCCCAAATTATGAGTCTAAGGGGTGTATTGCCCCCTGCAGTAATAGAGAAGGTAGGAGGTGGGAGAAGGCTTAGGAGGAAAGATAATGAATTCTGCTTTTGGCATATTTAGTTTAAGATACGTCCTGGACATCCAGCTCAATTTCTTTCTCTCTTTTGGCCTGCATAAACGCTCTTTTACCAAATATTGCCATTTAAAATTCAAAATCTCTCCTATCCATCTCTTTCTCTCTACACACATGGCCACTTCCAAATTTCATGCCGTCATTTTGCTACATAGAGTATTACAATAGCATACTAATTGGTCTTGCTGCCTCATGTTTCCATTTGTTGTGGTTCAGTGTGTCCAACTCTTTCCATGACCCCATTTGGGGTTTTCTTGGAGAAGATACTCCAGTGGCTTTCCATTTCCTTTTCTAATTCATTTGATATATGAGGAAACTGAGGCAAACAGGGGTAAGTGATTTGCTCAGGTAAAGATACTCTTTTTTTAGTTACCATTTATTTTTAACTCATTTGACAGAAGAGGAAACTGAGGCAAACAGGGGTAAGTGATTTGCCCAAGTAAAGATACTTCTTTTTTTGATTTACCATTTCTTTTTTTAGCTCATTTGATAGATGAGGAAACTGAGGCAAACAGGGGTAAGCGATTTGCCCAGGTAAAGATACTTCTTTTTTTGATTTACCATTTCTTTTTTTAGCTCATTTGATAGATGAGGAAACTGAGGCAAACAGGGGTAAGCGATTTGCCCAGGTAAAGATACTTCTTTTTTTGATTTACCACTTCTTTTTTTAACTCATTTGATAGATGAGGAAACTGAGGCAAACAGGGGTAAGTGATTTGTCCAAGTAAAGATACTTCTTTTTTTGATTTACCATTTTTTTTAGCTCATTTGATAGATGAGGAAACTGAGGCAAACAGGGGTAAGTGATTTGTCCAGGTAAAGATACTCCTTTTTTTGATTTACCATTTCTTTTTTTAACTGATTTGATAGATGAGGAAACTGAGGCAAACAAGGTTAAGTGATTTGTCCAGCATTCTATCCACTGAGTCATGTTGCTGTCTCCTAAATTCAACCAGAAATTCTATGCTTTTAAATACCATTATGAATGTAGCTCTTTTTTTAAAAATTGCATTTTGTGGTTCACATATGCCTCAGTGTATCCCAGCCCCAGAACCTGAATCCCTAGACTGATCTGACCATTGTTTGTTTGTTTAAGTCAACACCACCTGAGTCAAAAAGGTTTTCATCCCTCTGATAATAGCCAAACTGATATAGTCATAATGATAATGCAACAATAATAGCAATGAAATATTATTAATGGCTGGTATTTATATAATGTAGTGGATGGAGAGTTGGCCTCAGAATTGAGATCTCTCAAGGACCAAAGCACTGATCTATTGCTACCAATCTGCACTGGGGGAGTTCTAAACCACTCATCCCCAAAAGAAGGGGCAACAGTCCCATAGGGAGCAGTGGCATGGCCCCAAGGGAACCCTGGCGTGGCTTCAAAGGAGTGTTCTTCCAGTCTCCCAACATCTATGAAAAGAGAAGGTTTAAAAGATAAGATAAAGATGAAAAACCCAATATTTTTAACTTTCACATTTTATTCATTTAGAATACAAAATCAGTTTTGCTCCTGAAAGCAACATGAATGAATGTGTTTCATCATTTTCAAAAAATATGTATGTCTATCCTGGAGGTTGTAAAGAGTAATTGTTAGTTATTAATTATTCATTTAAATTGATCAATAGGACTAGTCAAGCAGGTGAATTCCTTTTTTTCCCTCCCTAAATACTTTTTAATTGAAAGATACACAACAATCAAATAGCAGGTCATAGCAGTCAATGAATATAATACCTTTCCAACAAGAGTCATGTTTCTCTGGTGCACAAATAATGAACTGTGAATTGCCTCTGATTTCTAATTCAGTAGGGAGTTTTCAATATAAATCCACTCCTTTCTTCATGCGGTTCTGCTTAATGGATGGTATTATTCCTTAACTTTCTGTTCATAGTTGAGTAATCTATAGGTGTTTTTATGTTATATTAGGGTGAGGAATAGAGAGAAAGTCAATTGGCTGGACTATAAAGTCTAGATATAGCCAGGTACGCATTCTGCTCCCCCTTTCAGGGTCAGGTCAGCTTCATTTCCCCCTGACGGTTTTGGGGTATGGCTCTTTTTTCTGCCATCATGGAATGGTGTATGGAATCTACAGAGTTTTCCAGATTATATATCCCACTTAGTCCCTGAGAACCGAGGCTTGGATTATTTAAGGATTTAAATTTATTTAATTTTTCATTTTTTATTATTATTTAATAAATTAATTAAATATAAAAATTAAAATTAAATTAAATTAGACCCATTTCCTAGCATGATTGTACTTATGGTTGGTACAACCTCTCTGATGCTGCTCAAACCTCCTTGGACTTTCTTCTGTACAGTTTTACACTCATCCTTTTTTTGTCCAAAGTGAAAATTTTGGTGACTTGATTGACTATGAGTTGATGAATTTTCAGCCATAGAAATTCACTAAACCAACCCAAAAGTCAGAAAGGAGTTATAATCTGCATGAATAGAGGGACTATCCATACTCACAAAATCACAGCTCCATGAAGTATTGAGACTTGGAAAATGAGAGATTAGACTACCTGGATGGTCATCTAGTACCTTGGTCAGTTACAGTGCTCATACCAAAAAACATTTCACCTGTACATAGACTGAACTTCTAGGAGGGAAGTGCCCCCAGGGGGAAGACAGGGGAGTACAGGGATCCACAGAACCCCAGTTGGGTGTCCATGAAAACAAGCTATTTTCCCATCACCAGAGTTTTATGTCTATCTAGTAAATTTTATCTGGGTCTTCTAACCCTAGTAAAACATAGCAGAGGTCCATAAATTTTGCTTTATAGATTCTTTTTTAAGAAGATGCAGACCTGACTGGCTCTGAGGACACCCAAGTGGTCCAGGATTCTCTGTTACAAATGCTGCTTTCTCTCCATGAGGTGCTCTAGAACTAATCTGAGCCCTCTCCGGACTCAATTCACTCAAAAAGAAGAAGAAGATTCCAGTGAGGATACAGTATAGACTTTTGCTTACATAGTTTATTTTAGCCATAAAGGAAAGAAAGGTATTAGATTATAAAATACTGAAATGCTCCATGAGAACCATAACTAAACCCTGAATGCCTTTGTTAGGAGTAAAAATGATTTGACCAATATATGGATTTGCTTTTTATAAATTGTTTCTATTTCCTGACTTAGCACACCCCAACTTGGTTCACTTGACCTGTCTATTTTAACAATCACTTTCCTGGGCTTGTATCCCATATATGATCTATAGAAGACTTTTTTCTTAACCCTTTATTTTCCATCTGTAGAATAGATACTAAGGATTCCAAGGCATAAGAGTAGTAAGGGCTAAACAAAAGGGTTAAGTGACTTGCCCAAGGTCATACAGCCAGGAAGTGCCACGAGGCTAGATTTGAACCTAGCAGCAACCCTCTCCAGACCTGGCTCTCTAACCACTAAGGAACCTAGCTGTCTCCTATATAAGACTTCACACTAAAACATACCCATTGAGGCAGAAGGCATTTGAGATGATTTCCTACATCTTCCATTGCCAGTTGATACCTAGAATCCTATTGGCTTTGTCATCCATTCAAGAAGAATTAAATGCCTAGTATGGCCCTACTATTGAGGTATGTGTTGGGGAGACAAAGATGAAAAAAAATTAGCTATATCTGCCTTCAAGGAAATTAAAATCAGATTGATTTATAATTTTATAAATTAGAATTTATTATTGTATAATTAACATATAATTATAATTGATTTATAATCTGTATTTTTCATGGTTCATAGGCAGTGGAAGGACATCATAAATTATTTACTCCCTCACTCTCATTTTACAGATAAGGAGCTTGAGGTCCAAAAAAAGTGACATAAGCCCAGGTCATGCCCTGTCTGTCTTATATGTAAAATGCATATCTATTCTATGAAGGCCTGATTTACCCTCATGAGACCCCGCTGGTGTGTTCTATTATGTTTGTCCATAATTAGAACATTTCACAAAGCTCGTCTATGGTTGGCTATTTCTGTAATCCTGGAGGATGATTGAATTAAGATTTCACATAAAATCAAGCCAGTTCTTTCATCCTCCTCACCTAAGAAAATAGGTTCCCCAAATGACATTGATCACTGCTGAAACGAACAGAAAGAGACAATGGTGATGTAATGTGTTCATGCTACTGCTGGACACTGGAGCTTCTTGGGATTGTCATCAGAGGAGGCCTGACTCCAACATGGCCTTGGATATGACGCCATACTGGAAGGGCAAAGAATTGAAATTGGTATCACCCAACCATCTTGCAACCAAGGCACATATCTTCCTCTTTACTATCCTTTGCTGTGAGCAACCATAATTACATTTCTAACAAAGCTTCAAGTCTTCAAAGTATTTCAGAATATTAACACATTTGAATCTGATAAGAACCCCAAACATTTTCACCAGTTGCCTCCCAGGAATGGAATCCTCTCCTGTCTCATCTTTGCTTTCTTCAAGCCCAAGCTAAATCTCACATTTTACAAAAATATTTTTCCATTCCCCTAGTTTTTCTTCCATCTGTTCATTATCTCCAGTTCAACCTGTATATGTCTACTTTTTATGTAGTCATTTATTTCTTGTCTCCTCCATTAGATTATGAGAACAAGTAATATATTTTCCCCCTTTTTTTGTATCTTTAGAACTTAGTAGATCTGGTGCCTAATACATAGTAGGAGTTTATAAAACTTGATTGAATTCCACTTCACTAAAATTGATTCAAAGAGTCAAGAATATATATGTATATATGTATATATTTATATATATGTACATACATATGTACACATATATTGTTGTATATATAAAAATGTAATTTACTCAATAGAGAAATAGAAGGGGAAAGCGATTAGAGAAGAAGGGAGATGATAAAAAGGTGGGAAATACATAATAATCATAACTGTGAATATGAATGGGATGAATTCACTCATAAAATGGAAACAGCAAAATAGATTAGAAACCAGAATTCAACAATATGCTATTTACAAGAGACACACTTGAAACAAAGACAGACAGAGTTAAAGTAAAGGACTGAAATAGAATCTAATATGCTTCAGCTGAAGTAAAAAAATGCAGGGGTAGCAATCATGATCTTAGACAAAGACAAACAAAAAAAACTGGTCTAATTAAGAGATAATCAGGCAAACTACTATAAAAACAAAATGCTTGGAGACTCTTCTGGGCAAAGATCTGGCTTTATTAAGACAGAGAAATCATGAAGCCAGAAGTGTGCTAGTTCTCCAGCTGAATCTGAGATCCCAAATTGCAAAACACACATACTTTTATAGTTTCATGTCTACTTTTAACCCCCTCACAAAAGGTCTTCAAGAGGTCTGTAAGACCATTTCTGGACATTCTGCTCCCTGAGACCATTTCTAGACCTCCTGGTCTCTGTGACATTTGGATGGTCCCTGTAATGAATTAATTGAATTCCCTTAATTATTATTATATTTTTATTATATATAATTAATATTATATTATCACACACATATTTATTATTACTTATAAATAAATTATTATGTATTATTATATTATCATTTAATTATAATTAATAATTAATATAATAATTAATTCCCTTAAATGAATTTGTTTGATATAAAGTACATTGGGGGATTCACATACTTAGAAATAATATAGTAACTTGTGATTAGTAGGATAACACACTTAAAATGACTGTAATAATACATATATTTGAAATTATAGCTCAGGTGTTATCCTGAGAAGACATTCTTAATTTGGTTACATACATAGACTCTTGCCTGAGACTATATTCTTATTACAAATCACACAGTTATAAGGTACCAAACTAAAAGGATTCTTAAGCTAATACAAATGAGGGGCTGCTTCATTAAATCTTCTTCTTATACTATATTATACTAAAAGGTATCAAAGACAATGGAGTAATATAAAAAAGTACACCAAGTTTCTGTGATAAAGGCTTCATATTTCAAATATACATTGAGAGTAGAACTGAGTCAAATTTATAGAAATACTAAAAATATAAAAATTAATGAAAATAAGAGCCATTTTTCTAACTGATAAATGATCAAAGAACATCATTTTTATAAGAAATCAAAGTCTTCTAGAGTCATGAAAAAATGTTCTAAATCACTATTGATTAGATTACTACAAATTAAAGCAACTTAACAGTCCCAATTCATACATACTAGAAATGACAAATCTTGGAAGGAATGAAGGAAAAATAGGTATACTCATAAACTGCTGGTAGAACAGTGAACTTCTTCAACCATGTGAAGGACAATTTGGAACTATGCCTAAAGGGCTAAAAATCTGGGTATACCCTTTGACTTAGCAATTATATAATTGAAAATCTGTTACCCTAAAAAAGAACTACATTTCCTGGGAGCCCACAGACTTCCTGTCATTAGGTACTTCCTGTAGACAGGGAATAAATTGAGTGGGTGGGCCTCCTCCTCTCTTTTTTGACCTGACACCAAGCTGAGTTCAGGTAGTTCTTTTGCTTTAGTTATTATTAATAAGACTTTAAAAATATAATACTTAGTTATTGTATATTAATTTTAATCTTTACACAATGCCACTTATAGTCTTTATCCCAAAGAATTGAAAGGAAAAGGAAAAAGGACTGTATGTACAAAAATATTTATAGCATTTGTTTTGTGGGGATAAAGAACTGAAAATTGAGGAATTGCACATTAAGGAGGAAGAGCTGAACAAATTGTGCCATGTGATATGATTGTGATGGAGTACTATAGTGCTATAAGAAATGATGATGGGGGTGACTTTAGAAACACATTGCAAGACCTATATGAACTGATACAAGATAAAGTAAAAGGAACCTGGATATCATTGTGCACAGTAACAGCATCCCTAATCAATACAATGAATCGGGGCAATTCAACAGGACTCATGATAAAAAAACTACTATCTACCCCCAGAGAGAGAACCGATGAACTCTGAGTACAAATTGAAGTATAGTTTTCTCACTTTTCTTTTTCTTTCTTTTTTAAAAAAATATAGCTAATGTGGAAATGTTTTACGTGATTTCACATGTATAATTCATATCATAATGCTTGCCTTCTCAGTGGGTGTGAAAAGATGTGGGAGGGAGGAAGAGAATTTGGAATTCAAAATTTAAAAAGAAAAGAATGTTAAAAACAAACAAATTATAAATAAAATGTTAAAAAATAAAAGAGATTTTGAAAAAGGAAATACATGGGCTATAATCAAGGCTAGATGTGGAAAACTGGTCCAGTTAACTAAAAACAGGTTTAATATTTCACAACATAAAAATTGAAGAAATAAAGGAAGAAATATGTGATGAAGATAAACAAGAAAGAACAAAAAAGAAAATAGGTCAGAATCATGTGAACTCAAAACCACATCATGTGAAACAATTTACTATGATGAAAGGACATAATCTATGCTACATTTAAGTTTTTTTTAATTTAATTTATGTTATTATGTTAAAATGTTCAATTTTTTTTCATAATTGGAAATATATTCCCTTTTTCTCCCATCTCTTCCTCCTCCATAAAACAAAACAAATCCCTTGAAAGATAATAATTAAAGATGTAAAGATATTTAATATTTACTACATGCCAGTAAGTTTCATTATTTTAATTCATTTCAGATAATTTGCCTACCACTCTAGAAAAAAAAGATAGGGTTCTAGATATTTGGGGTCAGAATTGAATTTTCTGTTCCCTCTTCTCCATATCAAGGTAATTAGGTTGACACTATTAGTCCTATGGACAGAGGAATACATTTTCATTGATTTACCTGCCAAGTGAAATGTTCCATGTTCCCGTTCCCACCTCCCCTACCCAACCTGTGAAGTAATATTTCTTCTTGGACCTTAAGAATGACAGGAGCTGCTCTGATGTATAAAGCAGTGTACTATAAGGAAAAGAAATAAATTGGGAATCAGAAGGTTTGGGAAGTTTTTTTTTTCCCAAGCAACCAACCACAGTCAAGAAAAAACAGCAAAGAAGACTTGTCTGAAACAACTCTGAAGTTGATGTAAAGTCATCTTGGGAGCCCAACTAATACCCCTTTCCCCAGAGGGCTGGGTGCTTTGTAAACTTGATTAGCTGGGGTTGTTCACCTTTCTAATCTTCTCAAAAGAAAGTTCATTATTATATATAGATCAGATGTTCTTCACCTGGAGCCAGTGACCCTTTTAATAAAATATTTTGATCACTATATTTCAATATGAATGATTTTCTTTATAATCCTAATCCTATTATGCCCTTAAAAATCATTATTCTGAGATGGGGTCTACCGTATTTCACCATAATGCCAAATGGGTTCAAGACTCTAACAAAATTAGGAACCCCTATGATTGATGAATAGTCAACTTTCCCCCCCAAAGATCTTGCTTTCAATCTATCTTCCCTCTAATCTAACCTCCACATTGCTTCAAGTGAGCTTCCTGGAGTGTAAGGCTGACCAGTTTTCTCCTTGGCTCAGTAAACTTTGACAGCTCCCTATGAACTCTAAGATCAAATAAAAATTTATCTTCACGCCTTTGCATTAGACCTCCTCCATTCCTAGACTACTCCCACCTCACCTCCAGCTCTTAAAATCTTGTCTTTTTTTTCTTAAAAACAAAACAAAACCTTTACCTTCTGTCTTAGAATCAATACTAAGTTTTGGTTCCAAGGAAGAAAAATAAGGGCTAAGTAATGAGAGTTAAGTAACTTGCCTATGCCATAGTTAGCACATACTTGAGGGTAGATTTGAATCCAGCACCTCCTGCCTCCAAGGCAGGCTCTCCATCTACTGAGCTACCTAGTTGCTCCAGAATCCTAGTCTTTTTTCAATAATCAGCTTGAGTGACCTTCCACACACAGCCCAGGGTTCTTAAATCATGTTCTTTGTGATGGATTCTGTTGGACTGGCTAGTGAAATCTTTCACATATTCCTCTATGCCATGTGTGGTGTTTACCTAATTGTTTGCTAATTGTCTTCCCTATTAGAATATGAACTCCTCCAGGGCAGGAATTACTTTTCCCTTTAAGTGTATCCTTACCACTTAGCATAGTATCTGTCATATAGAAGGTGTTTAATGATGATCCTTCTCAGAATAATCTCTTTAAATGCATTAAATACACAGAGTTATAAAGAATATATAAGAATAAGAATAAAGAAATATAGTAATAGAAATATAGAAAAAAAGAAATAAATAGAAATATAGAAATAACAAAATAAATTAAAATAAGACCTAGTGCCTTCCTAACTTAGAATTACCTTGCATATGTAAGTATGTGTTTATATGTGTATACACACATATATATATAGAGAGAGAGTATATAACTATAGATGTCTATTTTATCTTCCCTTAAAGACTACAAGAATGATTTCTTTTTTTTTTTGCCTTTTTTTCTTAGCATCTAACACAAAGTCTGACATAAGAGATATTAGTCATTGTTGATTGATGAATTTTAATTGTTAAATTTAAATTTAAATGGTCAAATTGAATTAATTGAACTCCCAAGAAGTATATTTTTGAGTAAAACTGAAAAATATCATACCTGAACTGGACAAAAACCATTAGAAACCAGGACTCTAGTCTCCTTCCTCTGAGGATGAAGGTCTTTATTTTGTGACCTCTGAAGGGGGTGACTGTGTGGGCACTCTGGAGGAATCCTGGTATGAAATGAGCTCTGATATCTCCTATTCTGAAAAGAAAAAAGATAGTGGGAATCCATCCAGGACTGTTCATATTTCTTTTGAAACAATTATAGTCCTTATATCACTACTTGATTTGACAAAGGGGATAGATACATTCAGAGAGAGAAGCTTTTCAGCACTGATAAAATCAGCTAAAAAGAAGATTAAAAAACAGAAATTCCACTAAACACAGATCACAGAGCGACTGAAGTTTCTTAGCTTCTCTTCCCTCAGGACACTCTGAGAGATTGAGTAAAGACCCTCATCAGAGATCCTAATTAATTGTTTAAACACTTTTCTGTAAATGTCATCAATATCATGCTATAGATGCGTGTGCAAAATCTCTCCAAAGCTTGGAAGACAGCTGTATATATCAGTGGACAGAAAGGTACTTATAAGTATAGACAATTATATGTATATGCACCTGCTGCTCTTAGGAAGATCAATGGAGTATAAAGTACACTGGATTTGTACTCAGAAGATCTGGGTTCATATCCTAGCTCTGACCTTTATTTAGAATCAGAAGATCTGAGTGCCAATTCTGAATTTCCTATTTCCTGCTTGTGTGACCCTTGTACAATTATATATTACAAAATAATTATATTTACAAAATTATACTTTGTATAATTATATTTATAAAATAAGTTTCAGTGGCAACTTTGTACCATTGCTCTGAGTTTTAGTTTTCTCATTTATAAGATGAAGGGATGGTATTAGAGAAACTCTAAGGTTCCTTCTTGGTATAAAAACCTATAGTTCATAAACTTTTTATTTATTTAAAAAAACCCTTACCTTTTGTTTTAGAATCAATACCAATTATTTTCCAGGCAGAAGAATGATAAGGGCTAGGCAATGGTGATTTAATAAAGGTCACACAACTAGGAAGTGTCTAAGGATGGATTTGAACCTAGAACTTCCCATCTCTAGATCTGACTCTCAATCCACTGAGCTACCTAGCAGCATGCTGTCCCCCACCTCAATAATCTCTTTTAAAAATATTTAATTAATTAAAAATATCTTTCCATGGTTACAAGATTTGTGTTCTTTCCCTCCTTTTCCCCATACCTCTCCTATAGCCAACATGCAATTCCACTGGGTTTTACACGTGTCATTGATCAAGACCCATTTCCATGTTGTTGATATTTGCACTAAAGAGATGGTTTAGAGTCTACATCACCAATCATACCACCACTGACCCATATGATCAAGCAGTTGAATATTCTCTTTTTTAAACAGGCTTTGTGAGCTATACCAAGTGGTAAGAACTTTTGTCTAACAACTTAATAGATAATGAGTTGCTGGACAGAAAGAATTCTTGACTTGGAATCAATTGATTTGGGTTCTATTTAGTGGTGTTTGGTAAATGTTTAACAATTAGCTCTTGGGGAGGGAGGAGAATATACACAGGACACATTTTAAAACTTAATCTTCGTAATTAACATTTTCCATCACTTTATTAAGTCTCAACAATCACCAAAACAATAAATCAAATCCTCTGTTGTAGTGTTTGCTGACTTTGAAATGTAAGTACTCAGATTGAGAGCCAGACCTAAAGATGGGAGGTCCTAGGTCCAAATCTGGCCTCAGCCACTTCCTAGCTGTGTGACCCTGGGCAAGTCACTTGACCCCCATTGCATAACCCTTACCACTCTTCTGCCTTGGAGCCAATACACAGTATTGACTCCAAGACGGAAGGTAAGGGTTTAAAAAAAAAAAAAGAAATGTAAGTACTCACCCTGAAAATTTAACAACCAGCTCTAAGAAGCTGGTAAAGGCTTGTGGCAGTACGCCATTGTTCTTGTCTTGGAACTTCCAACTATGTGCTGTGTGAGCCTGAGCAGTTAGCTTGCCTATCTGTGCCTAAACTTCCTCAATGGCTTAATGAGTGGTTTGGGTCAGATGGTCATAAACTCCCAGAACTTTAGAGTTGAAAATATTCCGCCCCAGCCAGCTATAATACATACAAAGAAACTGAGGTCCGTGATGGCTAAATGATTTTCTCAAGGGCATACAAAAAAGTGGCAAGGATAAGCTCTTAAGGGGTTCTCCAAAATACTTTAATTCTAACTAGATACAGATGTTAATAAAATAGATCCCAATGGGCAAAAAATCCTTTTTAATAGAGAATTTGTCTTATGAAAACACAGACCCTGGATTCTCAGAGACAGGCATGAACTCGGGATAATTCTACCAAGATGGCGAGTCCTGGGTTCAGAACACATATGACTGGCTTCTTAAGCCTAATTTAGCTAAATTAGGGGACCTTATTACCTAGTAGGTGGTTTGGTATAGAAATTAGAAATGGGTCAGGAGACCTGGGTTCATTTCCTATAAGGCACTTACTAATGCTATGTTCTGTGGATTTTTAAAAAAATTGTACCCCAAAGACTACATCGCCCAGCATTCCCTACTCCTCCCAGGGTTCCCTTTTCTGACATCCTAACATGGGTGTGGGCATAAATGGGCAGATCCCACACCAGATGGAGTTATTGTTTTTTTTTGTTTGTTTTTTTTTTTTTTGCTGGGGCTCAAAGAGGCAGACTGCTCTGGCTTTGGTCTCTTCTAGAACCCCTTTCTCTTCTTTTACCCCCTTTTCCTTTTCTACAGTTCTTAGACAAGTCACTCAGCTCTCAGAAAGAGTGAAATGGGAATAATCAATCAACAAGCACTGGAGCACCTTCTATCTGGAAGATGCTATGCTAGGCAGTGGGGAGTCAAAATCCACACTTCCAAGACAAAGACTCTATGGACCACCATGTTGTCACATGTCAGAGGTTAGTAATAGTCCATTTTCAAGAGTCTTCTTCCAAGGTTTATGGGGTAGAGGAACCCATATTTATGTGGCAATTAGAGGCAAAGCACAATGAATAATCATAGGTTGAAGGGATAGCTAGTTGGTTGAGTGGATAGAGAGCCAGGCTCAGAGGTGGTCCTGAGTTCAAATCTGTCCTCAGATACATCCTAGTTAGGTGACCCTGGACTTAACTTCATTTGCCTAGTCCTTAGTACTCTTTTGTTTTGGAAACAATACTTAGTATCAATTCTAAGATGGAAGGTAAAGATTAAAAAAAAGAAAAAAAATAGTAATAGGTTGATAATAATGACATAGATTAATTCATAAGGCAGCGTAGAATAGTGTTTAAAGAACTTATCTGGGATCCAGGAAGACCTACTTTCAAGTCTTATTTATGATTTGTGTGGCTGTTTGACCCCTGGACAAATTAGGTCACTGCTTAGTGCTTTAGGCAACTTCATATGACTTCTTTTTTCAAAAAGAACCAGATATCATGGTATGTGATGTCTTATCTTGTGCATAAATTAATTAAAAAAAATTTTATTTAGTCAATTTGGAACATTATTCTTTGGTTACCAAAATCATATTCTATTCTTCCCTCCCATCCCCCCACCCTTCCTGTAGCCCATGCATAATTCCACTGGGTATTACTTGTGCCCTTGATCAGAACCTATTTCCATGTTGTTGATGTTTCCACTAGGATATTCATTCAGAGTCTACATCCCCAATCATATCCTCCTCAATCCATTTGATCAAGCAGTTGTTTTTCTTCTGTGTTTCTACTCCCACAGTTTTTCCTCTGAATGTGGATAGTGTCTTTCTCATATATCCCTCTGGGTTGTTCAGGATCACTGCATTGCCACTAATGGAGAAGTCCATTACATTCGATTGTACCACAGTGTATCAGTCTCTGTGTACAATGTTTTCCTGGTTCTTCTCATTTCGCTCTGCATCACTTCCTGGAGGTTGTTCCAGTTCACATGGAATTCCTCTACTTTATTATTCCTTTGCACACAATAGTATTCCATCACCAACATATACCACAATTTGTTCAGCCATTCCCCAATTGAAGGGCATCCCCTTATTCTCCAAGTCTTTACCACCACAAAGAGTGTAGCTATGAATATTCTTGTACGTCTTTTTCCTTCTTATCTCTTTGGGATACAAACTCAGCAGTGCTATGTCTGGATCAAAGGGTAGACAGTCTTTTATCCCCCTTTGGGCATAGTTCCAAATTGCCCTCCAAAATGGTTGGATCAATTCACAACTCCACCAGCAATGCATTAATGTCCCCACTTTGCCACATCCCCTCCAGCATTCATTACTTTCCATTGCTGTCATGTTAGCCAATCTACTAGGTGTGAGGTCTTACCTCAGAGCTGTTTTGATTTGAATCTCTCTGATTATAAGAGATTAGAACACTTTCTGTCTCTTAACCAGTACCATATTGCTTTGATGACCACTGCTTTATAGTATAGTTTGAGATCTAGGACTGCAAGGCCATCTTCCTTCACAATTTTTTTTTCATCATTTCCCTGGATATCCTTGATCTTTTGTTCTTCCAAATGAACTTTGTTATGGTTTTTTTCTAATTCAGTAAAAAAAGTTTTTAAATAAGTAAATTAATTTGGGTAGGATTATCATTTTTATTATGTTAGCTTGCCCTACTCATGAGCAATTAATGTTTTTTTCTAATTGTTTAGATCTAGTTTTAATTGTGTGGAGAGTGTTTTGTAGTTGTGTTCATATAGTTCCTGTGTTTGTCTCAGCAGATAGATTCCAAAGTATTTTATATTGTCTAGGGTGATTTTGAATGGAATTTCTCTTTCTAATTCTTGCTGCTGAGATGTGTTGAAGATATATAGAAATGGTGATGACTTATGTGTGTTTATTTTGTATCCTGCAATTTTGCTAAAGTTGTTTATTATTTTCACTAGCTTTTTAGTTGATTCTCTAGGATTCTTTAAGTAGACCATCATATCATCTGCAAAGAGTGATAGGTTGGTCTCCTCATTGCCAATTTTAATACCTTCAATTTCTTTTTCTTCTCTAATTGCTACTGCTAGTGTTTCTAGTACAATGATAAATAATCGGGGTGATAATGGGCATCCTTGTTTCACTCCTGATCTTATTAGGAATGCATCTAATTTATTCCCATTGCAGATGATGCTTGCTGATGGTTTTAGATAAATACTGTATATTATTTTTAGGAATGACCCTTCTATTCCTATGCTTTCTAGTGTTTTCAATAGGAGTGAATGTTAAATTTTGTCAAAGGTTTTTTCTGTGTCTATTGAGATAATCATGTGATTTTTGTTGGTTTTCAGTATTATCTATTAGCACTCTCTTCCCCTCCCCTTCCTTTGTGTATATTTGTGTGATAAAGATTATCCTATTTATTTTATATCTTCAAGTATCTCTTTGTACCATCTTTGATTCCCCCATCCCTTTTCCTTTTTTTCCTGCATATCATCTTATAGCACTAATTAACCCAATCTCTTCCTGTGAATGATTCCTCTAATTACTATAATAGTGAATATAAATTTTGAGAGTTGCAGATAACATTTTCCCCATATACTAATATAAATTCTTCAATCTTACTGAAGCCTTTAAAAAAGAAAGTTTGAATAAAAACATTTTCCCCCTTTTCTGTCTCTTTCTTATTTAACTTTTCATGTTTCTCTTGATCTTTGTGTTTGGATATCAAACTTTCCACTTAGTTCTGGTCTTTTCTTTACAAATACTTGGAAATCTTCTATTTTGTTGAATGCCTATACTTTCCCCTGGAAGTATATAGTCAGTTTTGATGAGTAGGTGATCCTTGATTGAAGACCCAATTCTCTTGCCTTTCTGAATATCATAGTCTATGCCTCATGGTTCTTTAGTGTGGAAGCTGCCAGATCTTGTGTAATCCTGATTGGTGTTCCTTGATATCTGAATTGTCTCTTATTGGCTTCTTGTAAAAATTTCTCCTTAGCTTGGAAGCTCTTGAATTTGGCAATTACATTCCTGGGAATTGTCTTTTGAGGATTTAGTTTAAAGGGTGTTCCTTGAACTCTTTCCATGTCTATTTTAACCTCTTGTTCAAGAACATCAGGTCAATTATGATATCAAGATTTCTGTTTATTTCTGGGTTTTCAGGTAGACTAATGATTCTCAAATAGTCTCTTAGTGTTCTGTTTTCCTGATCCGTCATCTTGTCAGTGAGATATTTTATGTTTTCTTCTGTTTTGCCAGTCTTTTGACTTTGCTTTATTAATTCTTGCTGTTTCACAAGATCATTGGTTCCAATTGCCCAATTCTGATCATTAAGGCCTGGTTTTCTGTTATAACTTTTGCTTTTCTGTTATAATATTTTGGTTTTCTGCTTTAATCTTCTATTTTCTGCTATAATCTTTTGAATTCCTTTTTGGTTTGGTCTGTCTTGCTTTTTGTGGCTTCCAGCTGTTTCTCCAATTGGGAGTTTTTCCCCTTTAAACTGTTATCTTCTTATTGAACTATTTCCTACTTTTCTTGCCAGAAGGCTTCCATCTTTTTGATAAGCTCCAATTGAAATTCTTCAAGAGCTTGTGGACAAATTCCATTTTTGGAAGGTTTTGGTGCATTTATTTGTATTTTCTCTTCTATTCCCTCTGTAGCTTGGGTTTTTTCCTCTGTAAAAATTTTCCAGGGTCAACCACTTCTTGTTTTTCTTTGTTTTGGGAAGTTGTTGTTCCTGGGAACTACTTGCCATCAATCTGGTGGTTTTTCTTTCTCTTTTCAGTCAGAAATCTGAGTGAGATGGGCAGACTCTCTGTGTACAGAGTTAAGGAGCAAAGATTTTGGGTGAGGTCAGCTCTGGAGTCTTTGCAGCTTCTGCTGTTTGCTACCCCTCTCTGTGCTCTCTCCCCACATGGGTGTCCACAGTCTGTGCTCCTCAGCCTGCTGGGGCCTCAGGTCTAGCTCTTCTCAGGGGTAAGTCCTCGGTGGTCTCAGTCAGCTGCCAAGGACCCAGAGGTGTCTCTCACTTGCTCCAGAGGTGCCCCTTGCTCACTCATTGATTCTAGCACATGCTGGCTTTGACTAGGCTCCATAGGTGTGTGTGGGGGGATGGTGGATCATCTTGCATTTTGGTGGAAGCTTTTTTATTCCTTATGGTGTGGAAATGCCCAAATCCCAGGTACCTTAAGTGCTGAGCCCTACTGTAGAGTCCCTTCATTTGTATGAATTTGGGTTTTTGTTTGTTTGTTTGTTTTTGTTTTTTGAGGTAGTCTGTATTGGTAGGTAGTGAGGAGAGGAAGAGTCCTATATCTAGACTGCTGCTATGTTTACCTGGAAGTCTTCTGTAAGTTTTATTTAAGTAAAGCAGAGTTGCACAAAGTCATCAGCCTCCTTCTCTCTTTCAGAGTTATCAGAGTCCAGTGGCTGGACAAAAGTTAGGACGATGGGCAATGCCTGGGGATACAAAGGATGACCTTGGCTTCTTCAGAGTCTGTCCAAGCTCTAAACCCTCCCCAGGGCCTGCTTCAACCACCTTCATGGCCATTGGCATAAGTTGTCCTCATCCACCCATTCTGTTGGGGAAAGTCTTCAGATTTTTGGGCAGACATCCTCCTAACTCCCTGACAGGCTGGCGACCCATCAGTTACCCTCAACTGGGCTAGTCAATGTGTTGAGCTGGTTTTACTGATGTGTGGGTACTTGGAGCCACAGGTGAGAGTTAGGCAGAAAGTAGACAGCAAAGGGAGATGAGCAACTCTGAAAAGGACTCAACAAGCCCTCATACCAGAGGCGCTAGTCCTCCCTGACCAAAAAAAAATGTCTCTATCTGGACTGTGTGACCGCAAAAATATGGTTTCAAGACTTAAATTGCCAAAACTGTAAAGATACTTTTTAGTGTCTTGATTTTTTATCAAAAATAAGTGGTTGCCATGGGAAAATTCCCAAATATGAAATACCCAAGTCAGCTGGGTTTTATGGAGATTTTAATTAATACTAATGAAGGAATAAAGGGAAGGGAAAGAGACAGAGTAAGAGGAAATAGTAGGAAAAAGTCTAGGCCAGCCTAGGCCTAAGCCTTAAGAGAGACTAGTCAGTCTTTAATCACTTACCACAAGATTTTGTCCCAAGCAAAATTCCAGTTTTTCACTGAAATCCTCAACTCCTGAACTGAGATCAGAGAGCCAGCTCTGACTCCTGACCTCCAATTCAGCTTCCAAAGCTGAACTAACCTCAGAGGCCTAAACTCCTTCCTTTTAAAGAAAATTTTCTTTTGTGTCACCTCCCCTAAATTTTCATGTCTACCAATCACAGTAGATGCTTTTCCTAGGACAGCCCATTCTTAGTTTTTAGCTCTCATCTTCTCTGGGTAGATTATGTCTTCTGAGTACTTCACTCCTCTTTGCTGAGCTTGCCCTTTGTAATTTGCTTGACCTTTTAGTGATTAATTTGACCTTCATAGGTACTTAGCACCCTTTTGTATTAGATCTAAAATTAGACCTAGTTTAAGGTTTTGGCCTCACTATAAGTATGAGTTAGGGACTTTTTCATTGTTCAGTAAGGAGTTTTACAACTTTATCTTCCCCTAAAGTATTCCTAAGTATGGGTGGAGTAATGTTAAAGTGCTCAATACATTCCTGACCAAATATCTTCATTGTTTAAAATGGAGAATAGCCTTAACCAAATGTTCCAAGGTAGAGTCTGAGAAATTTTAAGATTCACAACTGGTAGAGGAATCGCTCACTTTGAAAGATCCATATGCTAATGAAACCACAGATCCAGTCCACCATCATTTATGTGGCATATAAATGAAATGAAAAAATTTTAATTTTGATTAATAATTAATTAATGATTATTAATAAATTAATGATAATCTTCTCTTAAAGAGAAATATATTAGACTATGTACATAGATGCAAACTAAATGCAAGGTGATCCCATGGTAGCCATACTGGCAATTGGTGGGATCAGGAAAGGGCTCATTTAGGAGAGCCTAGGATGCAAAGGGGAAGAGATGGAAATTTGAATGCCACTAATGAATATCAGTGAGGTCAATTTAACACTTGAACTATCCTCTCTATGTTACTTTTTCATTTTCCAATAGCAGCTCTGCTTGGCTTCCATTCAATGGAAGACCAGGACTTTATGCCACCTCTTGGTGGCTGTCCTCTTCCCCTTACTGGCTTTTTTCATGTGTTGTCTTCCCCTGTTGGATTATAAGCTTCTCGAGGGCAGAGGCTGTCTCTATTTTCCTCATTTGTATCCCCCAGGTTTAGGCACAGTGCTTACCACATAGCAGGAGCCTAAGAAATATTTATTGAATTGAATTAATCACACTTAATAAGTGATCCTCCAAGTTTACCTCAAAAGCCTCCACATGAAGGTGGAAGGAAACAAGTTCTCTTTAGAAAAGCTTGTTAGATTTTTGTACAATTTTAATTGTGGTGGGGAAAGTGCTCTGCCAGCCTTAAACTATTCTATAAGCATGAGTTTTTATTTTCAGCCAAAATAGCTCTGGACAAATAAGTGACTGAGTGAGTTACAGAGGAATTGTGATCTGCTTGATTGAAGAGGCTACCAATGCTGATGAAATCATGGATTGAAATATATTAAATACAAATGACATCATTCAAGGACCAAATTTCATCACATAGTAGAGCCCAATAATTTAAGGGAACAGTTTCTTTAAAAAGTAAAGGTGTCTAGTTGTGTAATCTTGGGCAAGTCATTTAACACAAATTACCTAGCCTTTATTGCTCTTCTGCATTGGAACCAATCAATACTAAGTATTTATTTTAAGACAGAAATAAAATTTCAAAATATATTTAAAATAAATTTTAAAATCAAATTTAAATAAAAAAGGCAATGAAGCAATGGAATTATTTTTCCAAGTCACAATTATTGAGCATTTTAGGTAAGTTTAAAACTACATTCTGGATTGGTCTAGGCAAAGTTCACAACTGGCATCTGAGAATAGTGACACATCCTTCTCTTTAAGGATATTTCCTAGGCTGGTCTTTTCCCCCCACAGGTGATGGCTGGTCCTCAATGTATTGCAAGGTTGTGTTAATTTTGTCTAAAAACACCATCTGGACCTCAACAACTATCTAGGATTTCCATCGGTCACTACATAGTTATGGTCAACATGATATTCAAAGGTCAATGTGGGGTCTAATTACATGCCCCAGTGCGTAGAGACCATGGCCACTGAAGCTTGAATATAATCACTCAGGCCAAACAAGCCTCATTTATAATTTTAATTATCAGTGAATCAGACAACTCTATCAACTACCAATTATTTGGTTGTTGCTGAAAATAACTGTCTTGTCTCGTTAGTCTCTAGGATAATCCTTAGAGATCTTGCAATATTTAGCTCGATGTACATATTTGTTAATATTCAATGAATAAAAACAGAATTCTTTAAGGAAACCTGGGTTTTCAGTTTGTTTTTAAATGACCTCTCCTTTCCTCCCCATCCAGAGGTAGTCTTGCAGCAAGAGGCTGACATCCTGAGGGGCCATAGTCACAGCGAGGAAAGAAGCTGAGATAAAAGGGAGATTTTTTGCAGGTTCCACTTCAAAAGAATCACTCATTTTCAAAGTGTGTGCACCAGGCATGATCAGGCCTGGTTGGCCTGTTAGAATTATGCAGAATTCTGTTGAAGATCAAATGGGGAGTTTTGCAGAAGGGAAAATTTAAGCTTCATGTGAGGAAAGACATCCTCACTCTTAGAATTGGCCAAAAGTTGGATGGGATGCTTTTAGAGTTAGCCCGCTTTCCCCTTGTTAAAGGGTTTTAACCTGGTCCCGAAGGACCACTTGTCTGGTGTGCTTTAGAGAGAATTTTTCATTAGGTACTAAATGGCCTCTGAGGTTCCTTTCAACTCTCAAATTCTTTGGACAAAGAGAAATGTGCAGGCAGATACACAACAGAATCTTTGCTTTGGGGGCTTTAAAAGGATTTGCTGGTTCCAAAATGATGTTTTGCATATATATTAGAGTCATGAGAAAATAAAACATAATCAGAATCATGATACTCTCATTATGCAATTTAATTCCAACTGAATACACCGTAGGTATTGAGATAAACCGTGCCTTCCCTACTCTCTTGTTCATTGGCAAACCTAGAGTCCACTAACAAGAAGGGATGTGCTGCTGGTCATGAAAAAAGCTCATGGAGATCATGAGAAGAGGCCGAAAGGACAAGCTATAAGCAAGACCAGAAGAGAGGTCTATGCATAAACTCTGTACCTTCAAAACACCAAGTGCACAAAGGATCCAGAACCACAGGCAGATGGAGACACTGAAGGAAAGACCCCTCCTCACCCCCCAGACTTTATCCTTGAAAATACTAGCAAGAAGGGGCTAGCGGAGAAACTCAACAACCTCATGGAAGAGCCATCTTGGCCTATTTTGTCTCTGGTTTTGTGAGTTACCTGGACTGTATAGGACCTTGGAGAAAGTGAGACTCTCTTGGAGGAAAAGGTCATTTGTGAAAAAGAAGGGACTTTTCCCCAGCAGATTGAAGGGATTAGGTACAAATCCATGCTGCATTTTTTCCAAGTTTAATAAAATCTGTACTATATTCCATAATTGGCTTTCTCAACTGATTTCCCAGATTGTTTACTGTCTTTTCTTTTGGTAGAGGAAAATATTAGTTGGTAATATATGTAGAATTTCCTTCACTGGGGGCATGAAAAAGAGAGATTTTATAATATTGTACTTAAGTTTAGATCTGGAATCAGGGTCTAAATGATACATACCCTATTTCATTTGAGGATATAAAAAAATGATTCCCTTTAAAAAAAACTTAATTCACTGATATCATAATAAATTGGTGATTTCATGAGATTTCCAATAAGAGTAAAGGCAACAATTGAATGGGGTCAGATTTAAACAGTTATTCTCTTCAAAGCAGCATGTGTGCAATAGGAAGAGTACTTGCATTTCTGGTCAGATTACTTGGGCGTTCTATTTGGGAAAGTTATTTTGCTATTCTAAATCAATTCCATCATCTTTTTAGTGGGAATAATATTTAATTCAACAAGAAATTATTAAGTGCCTACTAAGTGCCTGGTTCTAGAAATTACTTTTTCTTTTATACCAGATGTGACATTTCATTAAGGTAGGAAACCTCTGGTGAGGAATTTCTTCATCTAATAGAGAATAATCTCCACCCTCCACCCCAAATTTTCAGTCTTTTAATCTTTATTTTATTCCAATAACACACTTACACATAAGTTGTCCAAAGTTATATGATTCAGTTTGTCTCCCTCCCATATTCTTTCTCCTCTTGGAGCTGACAAGCAATTCCACTGGGTTATACATGTATTATCCCTTCCAAATTTTCAGAGAGATTTGCCTAAGAGAACTGCCAAGAGGATTGAAAAGTTAAGTGTCTTGTCTTGGGGCCACAGAGGATTTAAAGCCAAGTCAAATTCCAATGCTTATTTTTTTCTCAGGGCTAGGGACCACACCACTGCCATCACCACCACCACCACCACCAGTTGTTCCTGTCCTTCAAGAATTTATAATCAGTTGGCAATGGGAAAGGGATAAGAATACTTGTATTATTAGTCTTATTAAGGTTTTTGTGAGGTTCAAATAGATATAAAGGGTCTTTCTTTACTCTTTGTCAAGTGAGGACCACATTGCTATTCCCTAATTTTCTTAAGATGAACATCTCTGTGAATAACTTGGAACAAACAGCACAGAGAAGTTGCCACTTCCAGTGAACTCGGCCACCATATTGGATTTTCCTGCTCAGACATTGAACCCAGGTGGAAGATGACTCTCCTATCAGGATCTAGCCATCTACTTTTCCCTTCACTTTTCATCCATTGTGGTGGAAAGGGGAAGGATCTTCACTTCTTTGTCTACTCAATAAAGACATTTCCATTTTCTTGGCTCTTTGGCCTCTCCTGAGTTGGGTTTGTCATTTTGTCTAGTCTATGATTATGCTTTCATTATCTTCCTTTCTAATTTTGTAGGTGTCTAGTAAGCCTCTCAATTTCCTTAATTACCAAATAACCTTTCATACTCAGAGTGAGGCTTATTTTTATTCCTACAATCCTTACTGCTAATTGGCATATACAGAATTTTAGACTACTAGTCATTTTTTTTTGTCCTCTATTTGTGCCATTAACACTTAATATCACTTTCCTTAGGCGATACCATGTATCCATTTTCCTTGATCTTAAATTAAGGCCTTATCTCAGTTATCCTCAGTTATCCTCATATCATAGATTATATTTAAATCAAAGATGTAGAGCTGGAGGGACTTCAGAAGCCATTTAATTCAAACTAATCATTTTAAAGATGAGGAAATTAAGGTCCAGTGAGCTTTAGCAACTTCCCCAAGGTCATAGAGATCAGAATCTGAAGCAAATTTTGAATTTAGATCCTGTGACTTGAAAATAAATGTTCTGGGGGGCAACTAGTTGGCTCAGGGGATTGAGAGCCAGACCTAGAGATGGAAGGTACTTGGTTCAAATCTGGTCTCAGACACTTCCTAGCTGTGTGACCCTGGGCAAGTCACTTAACTCTCATTGCCTAGGCTTTACCACTCTTCTATTTTGGAATCAACACACAGTATTGATTCTATGATAGAAGGAAAAAGTTTAAAAGAAAAATGTTCTTTCCACTGTAGGATCATGCAACCGTAGTGTTTTGAGCTAAAAGGAACTTCGGAAAGCATCTAGCCCAACTCTCTCATTTCATAGAACAAGAAAAGCTAAAACCCAAAGAAAAACAATTTGTTCAATGACACTTTTTGTATCAGGGCTGAAGTTTGAACCTGGTTCTCTGACTTGTAATTCAATGTTCTTTCTAGTACAGCAACTATCTACCCACCAACCAACCAAACAACCCATCTTAAAAAAAGAAAGAAAACAAACCCATCAACTCTGTAGCCCTGTCCCACAAGTTTGGCATGTTGCTTTAGGAATCTCATCAACCACTTGGGTATTTTGTGGAAACTTGGACTGATCATTTCCCTGATCAATACTTTCCTGTGTATTTGTTTCATTTGGGTGTTCATAGTTCCATTACCAGGCAGCAGATTATGCCACCATGAGCTCTGGACTTGGAGCATGAGGATCCCAGGGTTTCAGATCAGGCTTGCCATTTTACTCCTTGGAATTAGAACCTCCACTTGCCCAAATGCAAAATGGGAATAATATTTGCACTGTTCATCTTATAGGATTGTTTTGAGGACCAATGTGATGCTGCTACTTTTGCTGGTGATGTTAATTACGATAATGTTGATGAATCAATCAATTATCATTTATTAGCTGTTCCTATAGCCAGGAATTGAGCTGAGTACTGGGCACTAATGTCTCTAACTCACATTTATAAAGGTTTTTTTTTAAGCTTTGCAAACAACTTTTTTTTAGACCTGCATTTCTATCTTAGACAGAAGGACAAGAGCTAGGCAAACAGGGTTAAGTCACCAGTGTCACACCACTGAAAAATGTCTGAGGCCAGATTAAAAAAAAACAACACTTTCCTCAAGACAATCCTTTGATTTTGGTAGTTTAAAGATGATCATCCCCCTTCTGCATCTGAGCAAACTGATTCTCTGAGAAATTGAACCCCTAATCAAACAGTAAGTCTTTGAGTTAGGATAAGGACTCTTCTCCTGAGTGTCAGTTTGATGTTTGTCCAAATACATAACCATAAGATAGGTGAAACACACAATGATGTCATTATTTCCCTTACATCTTCATTTTATACATCATTTCTTCCCACTAGGGGAAACTAACCTGTAAGTTGCTTCCTTTTATGTTGAAGAGATTTCAGCAAGAATGATCTCATTGAGTCTGAGGATACTGGCATGTATATTTAGATGGTCATGAGAACCTTGAACTTAGCCTCCGTCTGTCCTTTATCATTTTTCAATTTCTTTTCCCTGGCTCACACGGCTGGCTCTTTCAAGGGGTTTGAGAATTCTTTGTTTCTTTTCTTTTTTTTCTCATCTAGAGTATCTCCCACTTCATTCTCTCATAGCTTCACTTCAAGAATGAGTTTCCTTCCAGTTCTCTCTGCACATCTTTTATTAAGCAAGACAAGCCCTCTGTCTTCAATGCCCTTTACCCATTTTTGCTCCCAACGTGGCACTAATTCAGTCAACAAGTCATTTTGTTTTCTAGACCAGTTTTGATTCTCTACCTCTCAATGGCTAACTATCAAGGACAAAGGATATCAACGGATAAAAAAATATCTCTTGTGTTTAGGACAAAAATTAAACACATTTCTTAATGATGATTATATTGTCTCTCTGCCCAAGAGGCAGGAATACCAGCCCCAAAGAGGGTTAGTGGAAAACCTAGGAGGCAGGAGGGAGTCTGAGAAAGAATAATCTAACTCCAAGTGTATTATCTCCAAGTGCCCATTTTTATTTAATTAGGGGCAAAGCAGGATGAATAGTAATAGGTCAATAATAATGACTTATGGCTTATGGCTTCCTTTATATGGCAATTTACAATAAATGGTAATTTACCCTAAAAGAGAGACATATTAATTTTTCTTTTGTTGCCAGAGAAATTAACATCACTCATGTTCAGAACGAACAAGATTTCCATTCCCACCTTTAGGATTTGCACTCCGTTACTCAGCTTGGAATATTATAGGCAAACCCTCATCTTTCCCCCTCGTCTCTCAGCAGGCCCATTTAGCAGACACAAGAAGGATTAGACCATCACCATTTATGATATCATTCCAACAGGACATTGATGGCCCAAAGAGCTTCTCAGTGGGGTCATTTGGAAAAGATTCCATTTTCTAGTCATTAGACTTGCTAATTGGGCCCCATCTTGGAACCAGATGTATATGGAAAGATGCGTATGTTCAGGGGATGTATGCCTGGGTGCTGGCAGTCCCATCCCTGGGGTACCCCAAGACAATAGGGGCCCTTCACCATGACACTAGCAAGTTAGCCTGTGAAGACATAACCACTGATGTTATATACTATGACCCAGATTTCCATGAAATGACCACCTAGGTATTTCAGTCACCTCCATGATTGCTAGTCACTTTCCAAATCCAGAATGTTCTAAGGTTCCCCCTCTCCTCACTTTTTGCCCCTTGGATAAATGCAGAATTGGCATGATTTCCAAGCAGTCTCTTTACTGAATGAAACACTTTTGAGCTGTGGAAACTCAGTCTTGCATCTCGCTTGGGACAAGTGCTAAAAATCACCTTGCTTAGCATATCTACCAAATATTATCAGGAAAGCCAAATTGTCAGTCAACAAAATTTCTTAAAACATTACCATGTGCCAAGTACTGTGCTAAGCCCTGGGTTACACAGAAAGTCAAAAGCATGAGCCTTCACATCAAGAAGTTCACCTTCTTATTGGTTTTCATTTTTTTGTTTGTTTGTTTTCAGAGTCCCAGTGACATCATGGGAGAATGTCTTGACTTGCAGTGAGTTGGATTTAAGTGAGGCAGGGGTGCAGTAAGTCATCAGCCTCACTTTCTCTTCCAGAGTCATCAGAGTTTGATGGTAAAGCAAGAGTCAGGATATCTGACAATGGCCAAGGAGACATTGAAATAATTTGTGTTCTTGATGTCTGACCAAGCTCTAAGTTCTCCACAACACCTTCTTCAAATGCCTAGATGGCTATTGGAATAAATTGTTCTCATCAGCCCATTCTGCTGGGAGAAACTTGGCATGCTTGGGATAGACATCCTCCTGCCTCACTGATGAGTTTGTGGTCCAGTGATTACCTCAACCTTGGTACAGCAGTGTGGACACTGCACATGCTACAATGTTTTGGAGCCACAGGTGAGATTTGGGCACATGGTGGATACCAAAATGGATGAGCAGCTTTGAAAAATGTTTCAGGGAGCTAAGCCTCCCTGAACACTCTTTATCCTAGCCCATATTCTAATGGAGGAGACAATATGAGAGTAGTTATGTACATAAAAAAACATGGACAGAATACATGCAAAATAGGAGATAATTTCAGAGAGAAGGACCTCGTGGTTGGGGAAATTGAGAAAGACCTTTTTGTAGAAGCTAAATCTTTAAGGATGCCAGTCAATCAAGAGACAAAGGCAAAAAGTGAGAACACAGGAAGAATTGGAGGCAGCCAGTGAAAAGGAATTAATTTGCAGGATGGAGGGTCATGTGAGAGGGTCAGCAAATAGGCTAGTGTAGAATACAGGTTGGGGTATAAAGTGGAAGAAGACTAGAAAGGTCAGAATCAAATATTTACTCAAATTTGATTCCATAAATTTCCTTTCTTCTAATTCGGTCCAGCCTCTCCATGTTGACAAAAGTATTAGAATAAAAAGATGCCAGCTAGAATTATGATGTCAATATAAAGTAAGACTTGAGAGTTCTGTAAGATTTAAAATTCCACATACTGTCATGGGTATCCCTTCATTGGCTTGCAGCCTCTCAGGTAGGGAAAAAAAAGCCTTTCAGTAATGAGATGAAGTTGGTCTCCCAAGACCAGCCCAAGATTTAGCATTACCGCATTGGCTATTCCAGTAAATTTTGGTTCATGTTTGTCTATTCAAGACTAATGTTCAGAGAATGAATATCGTGTTATCCAAACTCACTAATTTCCCCCATGCTCTTTGAAAATAGATTGCTTTTAAGAGTCCTGGGCTTTTGTTGATGTGAGGCTGATATAAATCAGAGACAGTGGAAAGGTAAAGTTTATCTGATTCGATTTAACAGCAATCTGGTCCAGATGGCAATGTGAAGTTGAAAGATATTGAAATATATGATTACAGCTGGAGACAATACACAGAAATATAAATAATTCAGATATGCTTATACGTTTAATAGCATCATTTAAAAATAGAAAGAGGCACAAAAATTGGGAAGAGCACTTAGCAGCAAAGAATATAGGTAGAGATATTTTGGGGAGTGGATTCAACTACATTACAATGACTAATTAAATGCTTGTAAGAAATAGAACCTTGACTCAAAACTAATGTTGGCTTGAGTCACTGAAGAAAGGTGAAATCAGTGAATGATTGTGATCTTAAATCTGGGGTGGCCTCAGTTTCCTCATCTGCAAAATAAAGGGATTGGTCTAGGAGATTTCTAAGGTCTATTCAACCTCTGAGTCTATGATTCTATGTTCTCTTCTGAAGTCTCTTTACTGGAATGTATTTACCTCATTCTACTTTGTCTTCTGATAATTGACATCTGTTTTTATCTTTTTTTTTTAATCAGACTGTGTGCCCAGCGAGAGAAGGAACCACAAATCATTGCAATTCAAGGAGCATTTCTTAAGCACCTTTTCTTAAAAGAGCATGTTAATGCATTTTTCCAAAAAGAGTGATGTGCTAGACTCTACAGAAACAAAGAAAAAACAAAATAATAATTATTAACACTGGTATATCTACTGTATAAATGGAGATTTTGAACCCTACACTTCAATCCCCAGAAGTTCTGGTATTTCCCAGAATTCCCTATAATCTCACCTGAGTCCCCAAGTTGGCGAGATCACAATTGGTGTTTAGCTGGCAGTAATGCCTCCCACACTCTCTTCTCTTCCATTGCAATGATGTAGTAAGTAAGCTAAGCATAGGGATTTTGAATGGGCTAATCAGCCATGGGCACGTGGTTTTTATTTTGTATCTTCTTTATTCCTTGATTTCTAATAATCCTTAATAAACCTCATAAAAATAAAATATTTTTATTATTAGAGGTATAAAGTTTTACACTACTATGTGTGCCAGGCACTTCACTAAGCACTTAATAATTATCTTATTTGATCCTTTGAACAACCCTTCAAAATAGGTGCTCTTATTACAATAACCCCCATTTTACATGTGAGGAAACTGAGGCAAATGGAGCTGGAGTGACTTAGCCAAGGTCACACAGCATGTGTTTGAAGTAAACTTTGAAACTCAAGTCTTCCTGCTTCCAAGTCCAGTTCTCTTTCTACTATGCCACTTAGAAAAACAAAATAAAGCCCTTCTTATTAAAGAAAGACTTTGTATTTCCCTAGGGGATGTAACATTTCAGAGATAATCAAGTGAAGAAAATTTGAGGAGACTAAGAAAATAAGAAGTAGGGTAACCAGAGAAGACTTGTCATAGGAGGTAACAACTGAGGTAAGCAGTAAGGAAGCTAGAGACCTCAAGAGGCAAATACAAGAGTGGAAACTTAGTGGGTGGGGGCTGTTTCATCCTTGTATGGGGATCCTCAGCACCTGGCATAGTTGTAGTTACTTACATATTTCTGAATTAATTGATGGAAGTGAATTTCATATAGAAAGAACAGACTTCAGATTACAGAGGCAGAAGGATTGTCCAACCCTTGTACTGGACAAATCAACTGATTTTTAAAAATATTTTCCCCATGACAATTTCAAAAAGTTCAATTCCCCAAAAAGATGAATGATTTCACACAATGAGATTTAAAAAACATTCACAGATGTCTCACACATCACGATATTTCTCACATCTTTCACACTTCTTTGAACATAGTAGGCATTCAAAAACATACAAGTAAACTGAAGCTTACAGGGATGAGATACCAGTTCCAGAATATTTAGCACATGGGATTATATTGACTATAGATTTATAACTAGAAAAGACCTCAGGGGTCATCTAGTCCAATCCCCATTTCATAGATGAGAAAACTGAGGTCTAAAGACGTTCAGTAACTTGGCTAAGCCCACACAGTTAAAAGTAGAGCTAGGATTTGAGTGAGTCTTTTGATTCCTAAGAACGGGGTCTTGTCAATTGCCTTCTTAGAGCCTCATCTCTCCCCATTTTGGGCTCTTTCTTCCATATCACAGGAAAGGGAAAAGTAGGATGATTCCAAAACTGATGATTAATTAAAGTGATTTGCCTGAAAAATAAAAGGAAATGAAAGAGAACCCCAAGAAGAGAAAAGAAAAGGAAAGGAAAGGAAAGGAAAGGAAAGGAAAGGAAAGGAAAGGAAAGGAAAGGAAAGGAAAGGAAAGGAAAGAAAAGAAAAGAAAAGAAAAGAAAAGAAAAGAAAAGAAAAGAAAAGAAAAGAAAAGAAAAGAAAAGAAAAGAAAAGAAAAGAAAAGAAAAGAAAAAAGGAAAAAAATGTGGTGATGTTCACTCCTACCTGCAAAGTGATTTCAATTCACAGGGATATGAGAGGTTGAGGGAGGAGGCTTCAAGGAAGATGACTATCTTTGTCTCTGAAATGATCTGTGATGCCCCATTTTTTTTCTTTCTATGATTTAATGTGGGAACCCAAAAATAATGTTTATTTTGGCCAGGAAAAGTCCCCCAGCCCCATACTCCACACCTGGTGTTCCTTTGGATGTAAAACTTTATTTTATAAAATCAAATTTTTTCCACATTACACATGATACAATTTACTTTTCTTCAATTTGTTCTCAATGTACAGCCCAGAAGCAGCCAGCTGGGAAAGGGGGTATTTAGAAATATGCTCACCTCAATGGTATTTCCCCTCCTAAGTAGCTCATGATGGATGGGACAGGATCCCTGGAGGTCAGGCTCAGCTAACCATGCCCCTCACATAACTCTGTTTCTGAAGGAAAGAAAACTGCCCCCTTCTCCTTGTAGCTACCACAGAGGATAGCCAAGAGGTTAATATCTTTCACCTCAGGCACACTTCACCAAGCATCTAAGATGCTTATTTGTCATAGTTTCCTGGCGATTCTAGCTCTTGGGAATGAGCCATTTGGAGCCTGAAGCCCCTGATCTTTGTGTCTGAATGATCCACACAGAGAGAGAGCTGTTGGCCCATGAGAACACGCATGCTGCTCTCCAGAGAGGTATGCCATGCTCATGCTTGGGACTGGACCCAAGGGGACATTGACCCAGCTCAGTTTCGTGGCCTCCTCCCTCAGTGGAGACACTGAGATGACCTAGGGTTTTAACTTCAAAGGCCCACCTGCCCCTAAAGGCTCCCAGCCCCATGGCTTCCTTTGGAATCTGGTCTCGGGGTGCCAGGAAATCCAACTGGCATTGGCCAGCTGGGGAACCACCCCACCACATGACCCCTTTCTAATTCACTTTTTGAAAATACTCTTTGGAAACACAGAGTAATGTGACTTGTGGAGAGCTTGACCACTCAGCCAAAAGTCAAGGGCGCATCAGGTTACGCTGTTTATAGATCGCCTTTGGTAGTGAATGGTTTCCAAGGTCATTAACAAGGAGTTTGAATTGATTGGAAAAACCATGAGTCAAATGGTTTTCCAACAGCCTGGAGAGGCATTGTTTTTCAAAGAAAATAACCAAATATCTGCATATCGATTAATTCAATGGGCATCTATTGAGGAATAGCTCTCTAAAAGGCATCATGCTGTATGGCTGGAGTATCTAAGAAGAAATAAATAGTCTTTGAATCTTCATTATTTGATTGGAAAATAAATCTAAGCCTAAATCCTTAACATTCAATTTTCTTCATTTTTAAAGTACCTACTATGTGCAAAGTACCATATCCAAACTGAGAGACTGAAAGATAAAAGACAAAATTCCTGCCCACAACTAGCTCACAATCTAATTGTGACTAGAGAGAAAGGATGTCTACAAAGATAAATAGAATGCAAATTAGTATATGACTGGGGAAAAAATCAGGCAAACCACTTCAGTTTCTTTGTCAAGAAAATTCTAAATGAGGTCAATAAGAGTGAGACAAGCCTGGAAAACAACTGAACAAAAGACTTCGGCTTATATCCTAGTGCTGCCTCATATGAGCTGTTTGAGCACGAACAAATCATTTCATCTCATTAGGTTTTGTTCTCATCTGGAAAATAAGGGGTTTGGAGGGATTGATGGCCTCTAAGGTTACTTCTGGTTCAAAATCTATAATTTTAGCATGCTACTAAACCCAGGCTTGGGATGACCCCCAGTTGTTAGAGGCAATGGGGTTTTATCCTAAGGCAAATGGAGGGTGTTTTCCTTTGAATATATTCATCATGAAAAGTTTAAACTAGGCAAAAGTAAGGAATTGATCAAATTCTGTTCCTATTAATTGTTGCACACACAGATATCTGTTCCTCTAGTCTCCAGCTTATCTTCCTCTTTACTCTTGGGAAGAGGTTCAATCTAGCTCACGTTAATAATGCTTTACAAAGCACTTTCTTCATAAAAACCCTCCCAGGTCAGTTTTGCTAGCATCATTATCCATATTTTATAGTCATAGGATCTCTTGGTAGTCTACCCTCTGCCCACCAACCCCTAGCTCAGGGAGACCTAGGCTAAAGTCCTGCTACTGAGATATAATGGCTATGTGACCATGAGAAAGTTCCTTAACTGGACTTTCAGTATTCCAGGAAACTCTCTAAGATCATATGTTTCAGAGAGTTGACATACCTGAATTAGTAGAGAGAGATAGACAGTTGAGACAGAGACAAAGACAGAGACACTCACAGAGACAGAGAAAAGGAGGCAAAGATGAGGGGACAAAAAGAGACATAGACACTGAGACATACAGAGACAGAAGAAATAAAAGAGAAGAAAAGAGGGAGGGGGAGAGGGGGGGAGGGAGAGAGAGAGAGAGAGAGACAGAGAGAGAGAGAGACAGAGAGAGAGAGAGACAGAGAGAGAGAGAGACAGAGAGACAGAGAGAGAGACACAGAGAGAGAGAGAGAGAGAGAGAGAGAGAGAGAGAGAGAGAGAGAGAGAGAGAGAGAGAGAGAGAGAGAGAGGAGGGGGAGAGGAAGAAGTAAAGGGAGAGGGAGGAGTGGGTGGGAGAGGAAGAAAGAGAGGATTTAGTAAGCTAATTCTATGTGTACTGTGGTAAAGATTGAGGGCACAAATATGTGGACATAAGATAGTCTCTCAAGGAGCTTACAATATAATGGGGAAAAGAACTGTAAAGCAGGGAGAGAGGGGACACAGCCTTGTCATATGGTAGGGAAGTGACTGGGGAAAAGATGTCGAGTACTGGAACTCAGCAAAGAAGCCAACATGATTGGAGGGATAAAATCCAAGAGGGAGGCGGTGTAGATAATAGTCTGAGAAGAGAGTTCAGGAGGCTTTTATATGTGTTCTAATACCAATACAAGCATAGACCTTTACGGGATCTTAGAATCTTAGAGGCCATTCTATGTAACCCCTTTATTGTCCCAATGAAGAAACAGAGTCTCAGGGAGGTTAAAGTTTCTCTGAGATTTCAGAGCTAATAAATTTTGGAACCTGAGCTCATATCACATCTTAACTCCAAATCAACTAAAGCAGGTTGTACCTAAATGTTGTCCTGACCATAACTAGAGCACAGGAAACCAAATTTTACCTCTGACACAGATTTTGGGTGTTCAAAGAAATCAATCTGTCTCCATGCCCATAATATGATGGAAATATTTGTCCATTGTTGGGGTATACAGGAATTCAAGGTGGACTCGCACCTCTGGTGTGAGGTCTTATCCATCCCTTTTCTGGGCTATTCATCCATTTTTGGTGTCTATCTGGCACCCAACTCTTATCAGTGCCCCCAAAAAGGTGTAGCATGAAGAGTAGCCAAAGCCCCAAAATCATCTTGGAAGATGAGCCAAACTAGGTTGAGAATCACCAATGGGCCCTTGATGAGTTAGTGGAGTGTCTATCCCAAGCTTCTAAAAACTTTCCCCAGTGGAATGGGCAGATGAGAACAATTTGTTCCAATGACCATGAAGGCAAATGAACTATGCAGTGTAGAAGTGCTTAAAGCTTGGTTAGATATCAAATAGCATGGTCATCCACTGTATCCGGTCCAGTTATCCTGACTTTTGTCTAGCCATGATACTGGAAGAGAGAATGAGGCTGATGACTGTTCAACTCAGCTTCATTTAAATCTAATTCACATGTATCAAGAAATCAGCCTGTGACATCCCTGGTTTCTACAAAAACAAAGTATAAACAATAACAATGGAGAGAATGCTAGATTTAGAGTCATTTAGAGATTTATTAGATTAGATTAGATTATTTATTAGATTAAAGATTTATAACCTCTTGGAGCCATGGTTTCTCCATCTGTAAAATGATGGGCTTGGACTAGATAGTCTTTATCTATGGTCTCTTCCAACTTTAAGTCTCTGATCTTTTGATCTCTGAGAGCCTGCCAGTGAACCCTGGAACTAACCTGTACTGAGTGTGGGTCATCTCTAGGATACACACATACTTTAATTTCTGAAAATGGACAACTCCATCTCATTCTAGCTCTGTAAGAACATTTCTCTTGTGGAAGAATAACAAGTAGAAAGGAAGCATGCGCACGTGTGCGTGTGTGTGTGTGTGTGTGTGTGTGTGTGTGTGTCCATTCACGTGTATATGCTGCATGTTTTAGCAGAAACCAAGGAGACAGACTGGGTTATGTCTTCAGCTCTACTACACCCCATCTGGGCTCCCAGCAGTGGGTGTTTTGGAACTACATCCCCAGGACTTTGGAGGACATTGTTGGAGAGCGAAGATGGTTCCCGAATGCCATCCATGTTAAGAGCTTTCATTTATAAAATCTTAATTAGGGACACCTGGCAAGTTCCATGTCTTTGCTTATGGCAACTCAGAGAAAAGAATGGAAGGTATTGTAGCTTTATTTCAAGTTTCTATAGAATTCTTTCTGGGCAAAGTTGTAGGGGAATCTCATAGTGTGCTATACACTGAAGTGGTCAACAGAGGAGAGATTAAGGAACATGCCTACTATGATTGCTATGATCATTTTTGGTCGTAGTGATAGCAAATGATCATTATTATATTAACTCACATTTCTTGTATATAGAATGTACTACACAGCTATGTGAATTATGAAGCAATTCTTATCCCCATTTTACAGATGAGAAAACGGAGGGAAGACCAGAGAAATAAGATGATTTGCCCAAATTTGAACAGCTGTTAGATACTGAGAATCAGGATTCAAACCTGGTCTCCTGCTTCCATCCTTAGTGACCTATAAGACAATATGGTATAATGAAAAATGTATTGAACTTGGACAAATCAACAAATCAACAAGCATTTATTAATACTATAATCACTAGCATCTGTGTAATGCTTTACAAATATACTATTTTATTCTTACAACAATCTTGGGAGGTAGGTGCTATTGTTACCACTCTATTACAGATGAAGAAACTGAGTCTGAGAGCAGTCAAATAAATTGTCCAAGGTCATTCAGCTAGTAAAGGTTTGATACAGGATTTGAACTCAGGTCTTCCAGCACTATATCCACTATGCCAACTAACTATAATATATTCTAGTACCAAGTCCCATAATATCCTTCTTATAAGGTCCTTCTTCTATGAGCTCCATTCCTTTTGTGATTCTCCAAGTCATAAGCACAATGACTTTATATGTATTGACTCATACACATATTGTATCCTTTCCATCTTCTTCTCCCATCAGGAAAATGAAGTTACTGGAGGGCAAGATCTATTTCATGTTTGTCTTTGTATCTCTAATGCCTAGAATACAATAGGTATTGAAACAATGATTCTCAAAGACCCATGGGAAGAGACAAAGATGCTGTGTTGATTCCATGGTAGAAAATTTTCTTGGAGCTCATATGAAATTCCATCACAGTTGATCAATTGGTCAATAAATATTTATTAGATGACTTCTGGGGGCAGCCGGATAGCTCAGTGAATTGAGAGCCAGAACTAGAGATGGGAGATCTGGGGTTTAAATCTGACCTCAGACACTTCCCAGCTGTGTGACCTTGGGTAAGTCACTTAGCACCCATTGCCTAGCCCTTCTGTTCTTCTGTCTTGGAACTGATACACAGTATTGATTCCAAGACTGAAGGTAAGGGTTTAAAAAAAGTGCCTACTATATGCCAGGCACTATACTAGGGGTCCAGAGAAAGAAAAACACATCCTTTGTCCTCAAAGGGCTCAGGATATAGCATGTAAAATTATGTGTACCACTGGGGACTCCTGCCTTCTATGCAGACTCTGGCCATAAGGATAACCAAAACATTTGAGACCAGAGCTAACTTGAAATCTCTCCTTAAAAACAAAACAAGAATCCAATGAGATACCTATCTGGTACCCATATATACTTTTGGATAAGAGGTTGAGTCAAGATGGTGGTTTAGAGACAGCAGCCATTCAGACTTCCATAAACCTTTCCTTACCAATCAAAAACACAATGCTTCAATGGGACTGAAAACCAAATCTAACAACAGGACAGAGCGAGGGAATACACCTCCTGGACCCAACTTAAAGGGTACACCCCCAAAATGCCTGAATTCTAGAACACGTGGGTTTAAGGGGAAGAAAGAAGGAATGTTCCAGTACCCCTCCCCCACATATAGCACTGAGCCTCCAGTGGTGGCTGGAATCTCTGGGCGGGCAATGACCCTAGTCCAGAGGGAGTACCTTGCTGTCAAAACTATGCCAGGCTCACAGTGTAGAACACAGGTGGAGGAGAGGCAGCTGGAGGAGAAGCACAGAGCAGGAAATCTAGTTGCAGCCAAGATGCTCTATCTTGCTTCCCTACCTTTCTGGAGGTTTTGGCCTCAGGACACATCCAGCTTTGCGGGTCAACTCCTCTACCCTGACTCAATCTCATCAATAGGGCAGATAAGAAGCCTTCAGAGGGCAGGGAAGCTCAGGCTCCAACACCCCTCTCCTACAGACTGATATGGTAGCCTTGCTGTCTAAACTCCAAGGGCAAAAGCTACAACAAACTACAGGCAACAACTTTGACAACAGGGCAGGAAACCCAGGTCTTTTTTAGCTTCTGCTGTCAGCCAGGGATCAATCAACAGAACAGAGAAGAAACCCCTTAAGGACAGAACAGCTGAAACCCACAGAAACAGCACACAATGAGAAGAACAAGACTATAGGCAACTACAGTGGGAAAAGGGGAATTAGGAGTAAACAACAGAAAAAGGGAAAAAATACAATCAACAGCTTCTATCCAGGCAATGAACAAAAAGCAAATAAAACAGGGGAGGATCAAAGAACACCAAGAAACAACACAGACACTCCAGCAAATTGGACTCAGGCTTTGGAAAAATTCAAAATACAATTAAAAAACAATTAAGAGAGGCTGAAGACAACTGAACAAAACGAACTTAAAAAGCAAAATAAATCATTTGGAAAAAGAAAATAGTGTCTTGAAAGCCAAAATTAATCAGCTTGAAAATGAGGCAAAGGAGATGAAAGATCATAAGGAGAAGGATGACCAAAAATCCAGGGAAGAAAATCAGTCTTTAAAGCCTAGAATCCAACAACTAGAAGCAAACTACTTCACCAGGCAGCAGGAAACTATAAAACAAAATCAAAAGAATGAAAAAATTAAAGAAAATATGAAACACCTCATCTACAAAACAGAAGATCTAGAAAACAGGTCCAGGAATAGAAACAACTTAAGAATCATTGTACTACCTGAAGATCACGACAAAAGAAAAAGCCTGGATATCATTCTATAGGAAATTATCCAAGAAAACTGTCCCAACATTCTAGAAAAAGTGGGAAAATTGGAGATTAAAATAACCCACTGATCACCTCCTGTATTTAATCCCAAACTAAAAACACCTATGAGTGTTATAGCCAAATTCAAGAATATTACAAGATGCTAAGAAGAAGTCATTCAGATACCATGGAACCACAGTCAGAATAACACAGGATCTGGCTGCATCTACACTGAAGGAACAAAAGGAATGGAAAATGATATTCTGGAAAGCAAGGGAACAAGGTCTACAACAATGAATCAACTACCCAGCAAAACTGACTATATTCTTGCAGGGGAAAGTATGGTCATTTAATAAAATAGAAGACTTTCAAGAATTCATAAAGAAAATACTGGACTTGAACAGAAAATTTGATGCCCAAACAAAGAACTCAAGAGAATCACCAAAAGGTAATTAAGAAAGTAGAGAAAAACAAAAAACAAAAAACCTTTTTTAAGGGATCTAATAAGTTAAAACGATTTGTATCCCTATAAGAAAAGAGGATATTGGTAACACTTAAAAATTGTTATTATCCCCTGGGTAGCTAGAAGAATTATACTTAGAGAGAAAAGTGACAAACTGTATAGGATGAAATGCTAAGACATGTATATGTACATATACATATACATAGATACATGTATATAAAACTCAAGGTAAAAAGAAAGAGGTTAATACTAAGAGAAAAAGGAAAAGAAACAAAATGGGGTAAATTTATATTTCATAAAGAAGTGCATGGTGGGTGTGAATCTTAAAACTGCTCAGACTCTACTTCAGAAGATTTGATTAAGCTATTCCCCATTTTTAACAATGGAGGTATTGTTCAGGACTGTATTGAGAACTTTTAAAATTACTTCACCCTACTCAGACAGCGCCTCAGGGGAAGATAAAGTTGAAAACTCCTGATTGAACAATGAAAGTCCCTAACTCATACTTATAGTGAAGCTAAAACCTTAAGCTAGGTCTATTTTTAGATCTAATACAAAAAGGTGCTCAGTACCTATAAAGGTTAAATTAGTACCTAAAAGGTTAAGCAACTTACAAAAGGCAAGCTTAACAAAAGAGGTGTGAAGTACTCAGTGGATTTTATCTAACCAGAGAAGGTGAGAACAAAAGAAGATGTGAACTAAGAATGGGCAGTCCTGTGGAAAAGCATCTACTGTGATTGGTAGATGTGAAAATTTAAGGGAGGTGACACAAGAGAAAATTTCTTTAAAAGGAAGGGGAGTTTGAAATTGAGTTAGTTGGAGTTTGGAGTTTTTTTGAATTGGAAGGTAGTTTAGTTGGAGTTCGGACTATTTGGAGTTCGAAGTTGAAGTGATGACTGGAGCTTGCTTGAAGATGATCTTGTGGTGAGTGATAAAGACTGCCTCGCTCTCCCTTAGGCTCAGACCTAGGCCATTTGGCCTAGGCCCTTTCTACTATTCTCTCTCTATTTCTCTCTCTCTCTCTCTCTCTCTCTCTCTCTCTCTCTCTCTCTCTCTCTCTATCTCTCTCTATCTCTCTCTCTTTCTCTCTCTCTCCTTCCCTTAATTCCTTCATTTGTATTAATTAAAATCTCCATAAAACCCAGCTGACTTGGGTATTTTCATATTTGGGAATTTTCCCATGGCGACCACTTAATTTTAGATTTTTAAATCAGGACGCTAAAAATTATCTTTACCAGTTTGGTCAAAACCTTTACAGTTTTGGCAATTCACAGTCTTGGCAAACCACATTTTCATGGTAACATGGGAGTGGAGGAGAACACCAATGTACTGGAAGGATAAAGAGGTTGGAGACAGGAAATATTTAATTCTTATGTGCATTGAAATTGACTCAAAGAGGTAAGAACAATTAGATCAATTGGACCAGAGAATTGATTCATGCCCTATAGAGAAGTCGAAGAGTAACAAATGGATAGGTGGGGAGGAAAGCAATACAAGGGAAGGAGAGGGTGGGGGGTAGTTTAAAAAAACCTTAAAGAAAATAAGAGGGGAATAAGAAGGGAGGGGAGTAAAAAGGGAAGTAAAATAAGGGTGGGAATAAGGGGGACTGATTAAAAATAAAATACTGGTATAGAAGGAAATAATGAAAGAAGAAAAGCCAGGACTAGGAGTAGAAATCAAAATGTTGGGAAATACACAGCTGGTAATCATAACTCTGAATATGAATGGAATGAACTCACACATAAAAAGCAAGAAAATAGCAGAGTGGATTAGAAACCAAAATCCTACTATATGTAGTCTCCCAGAAACACACATAAGGAAGGTAGACACACACAGGATAAAGGTAAACAGATGGAGCAAAATCTACTGGGCATTAACTGAGATAAAAAAGGCAGGAGTAGCAATTATAATATCTGACAAAGCCAAAGTAAAAATAGATCTGGTCAAAAGAGATAGGGAAGGTAATTGCATCCTGATAAAAGGCAGTATGGACAACGAGGAACTATCAGTACTCAACATGTATGCAGCAAATGGCATAGCATCCAAATTTCTAAAGGAGAAACTATTGTAACTCAAGGATGAATTAGATAGAAAAACTATTCTAGTGGGAGACCTGAAAATTCCTCTATCAGAATTAGATAAATCAAACCAAAAAATAAATAAGAAAGAGGTAAGAGAAGTGAATGAAATCTTAGAAAACTTAGAGTTTGTAAATATGTGGAGAAAAATAAATAGGGACAAAAAGGAATACACCTTCTTTTCAGCAGCACATGATACATTCACAAAGATTGACCATGTACTAGGGCATAAAAACATTGCAAACAAATGCAAAAGAGCAGAAATAATAAATGCAACCTTTTCAGATCACAACACAATAAAAATAATAATTAGTAAGGGTACATGGAGAGGCAAATAAAAATTAATTGGAGATTAAATAATACAATTCTCCAAAATCGGTTAAAGAACAAATCATAGAAACAATTAATAATTTCATTGAATAAAATGACAATAAGACATCTTTTCAATATGTATGGGATGTAGCCAAAGCAGTACTTAAGGGGAAATTTATATTCTGGAGTTCATATATTAAGAAATTAAGGAGGGCAGAGATAAATGAATTGGACATGCAAATTAAAAGAACTAGAAAGTGAACAAATTAAAAATCCTCATATGAAAACTAAATTAGAGATCCTAAAAATTAAAGGAGAAATTACTAAAATTAATAGTCAAAGAACTATTTATTGAATTAATAAATAAGACTAGAAGATGGTACTTTGAAAAAAAAACAAATAAATTAGACAAAGTACTGGTCAAACTAATTTTAAAAAGGAAATAAGAAAACCAAATTAACAATATCCAAGATGAAAAGGGAGACCTCACTTCTAATGATGAGGAAATTAAAGCAATCATTAAAAAACTATTATGCCTAATTCTATGTCAACAAATATGGGAATCTAGGTGATATGGATGAATATTTACAAAAATATAAATTGCTTAGGTTAACAGAAGAAGAATTTGAATCCCTAAATAACCCCATATCAGAAAAAAGAAATTGAACAAGCCATCAAAGAACTCCCTAAGAAAAAATCACCAGGATGAGATGGATTCACAAATGAATTCTATCAGACATTCAAGGAACAACTAATTCCAATATTATGCGAACTATTTGACAGAATAAGCAAAGAAGTAGTTTTACCTTTTATGTCACAAAAAGTTCTACCTTTTATGATACAAATATGGTACTGATTCCAAAGTCAGGCAGGTCAAAAACAGTGAAAGAAAACTATAGACAAATCTCCTTAATAAACATAGATGCAAAAATCTTAAATAAAATGCCAGCAAAAAGATTCCAGCAAATGATCATGAGGGTTATTCATTATGATCAGGTGGGATGTATGCCAGGAATGCAACAATGGTTCAATACTAGGAAAACCACCCACATAATTGATCATATCAATTAGAAAACTAAGTAAAATCACATGATTGTCTCAATAGATGCCAAAAAAGCCGTTGACAAAATACAACACCCATTCCTATTGAAAACAAAGAAGGCATAGGAATAGAAGGTCCTTTTCTAAAAATATTAAACAGTATATATCTAAAACCATGAGCAAACATCATCAGCAATGAGGATAAACTAGAAGCCTTCCTAGTAAGATCAGAAGTGAAACAAGGATGCACATTATCACCTCTATCTATCATTTAACATTGTACTAGAAACACTAGCAGTAGCAGTTAGAGAATAAAAATAAATTTAAAGTATTAAAATAGGCAATGAGGAGACTAAGCTATCACTCTTTGCAGATGATATGATGGTCTACTTAAAGAATCCTAGAGAATCAACTAAAAAGCTATTTGAAATAATCAGTAACTTTAGAAAAGTTGTATGATAAAAAATAAACCCACACAAGTCATCAGAATTTCTATATATCCCCAACACATCTCAGCAGCAAGAATTAGAAAGAGAAATTCCATTTAAAATGATCCTAGACAATATAAAATACTTGGGAATCTGTCTGCCAAGACAAACACAGGAACTATATGAACACAACCACAAAACACTCTCCACACAATTAAAACTAGATCTAAACAACTTGAAAAACATTAATTGGTCCTGGGTTGGTCAGATCCTTGGGAAAGGAAAGATTTTAAGACCAACAAAGAGTTAGAAAAAATTACAAAATGTAAAATAAATATTTTTGATTACATTAAATTTAAAAAATTTTTAAACAAACAAAAAACAATCCAAACAAAATTAGAAGGGAAGCAACAAATTGGAAAAAATCTTCATAAGAAAAACCTCTGATGAAGATCTAATTACTCAAAGTCATAAAGAGCTAAATCAATTGTACAAAAAATCAAGCCATTCCCCAATTGATAAATGGCAAGTGACATGAACAGGCAATTTTCAGATAAAGAAATCAAAACTATGAATAAGTACATGCAAAAGTGTTCTAAACATCTACAATCAGAGTTATGCAAATCAAAACAACTCTGAGGTATCACCTCACACCTAGCAGATTGGCTAACATGACAGTAAAGGAAAGTAATGAATGCTGGGGGGGATGTGGCAAAGTTGGGACCTTAATGCATTGCTGGTGAAGTTGTGAATTGATCCAACCATTCTGGAGAGCAATTTGGAATTTTGCATAAAGGGCTTTAAAAGACTGCCTGCCCTTTGATCCAGCCATATCACAGCTGGATTTGTACCCCAAAGTGATAATAAGGAAAAAGACTTGTACAAGAATATTCATAGCTGCACTCTTTGTGGTGGCAAAAATTGGAAAATGAGGGGATGCCTTTCAATTGGGGAATGGCTGAACAAATTGTGGTATATGTTGGTGATGGAATACCATTGTGTTCAAAGGAATAATAAACTGGAGGAATTCCATGGGAACTGGAACAACCGCCAAGAATTGATGCAGAGCGAAAGGAGCAGAAGCATGAGAACATTGTACACAGAGACTGATACATTGTGGTACAATCAAAGGTGATAGACTTCTTCATTAGTGGCAATGCAATGATACAGAACAACTTGGAGGGATTTACAAAAGAACACTATGTACATTCAGAGGAACAACTGTGGAACTAGAAACACAGGAGAAAAACAACTGCTTGATTACATGGGTCAATGGGGATATAGTTGGGGATGTAGACTCTTAAATGATCATCCTAATGCAAACATCAACAACATGGGAATAGGTTGTGATCAAAGACACATGTACAACCCAGTGGAATTTGCCTATGGAATGGGTGAGGGGAGGGGAGGGAAAGAATATGGTTCTTTTAACCAAGGAACAATGTTCTAAATTGACTAATTAAATAAAACGGTAAAAAAATAAAAATAAAAAATAAAAACATAAAATAAAACAAAAACAAAACAAAACAAACTTTTATTTTCTTCCTTATTATCAATTCTAAGACAGAAGTGCAAAGGCAATGTGAACAGGGTTTTGACTTGCCCAGTCACAGAGCTAGGAAGTGTCTGAGGTCAAATTTGAACCCAAATCCTCCCAAATCCTGTCCTTGCTCTCTATCTACTGTGCCACCTAGTGCCCCTGGAATAACTCTTTCCAATAAAAACCAACTACAAAGTCATTGAGCCTAAAGCTTAAATGAGCCCTTTTTTTTTTTAATTGGAGAGAGAATTGAAGTGAAAGACTCTGATCCAGAGGCTTTCCATGAGAAGACTTTTCAAACTATTTTCCCAAACTGACCCAAGACTATGAGTCACCACAGTGAAAGACTGCCCAGCTAGCTCACCCTCCCTTTGGTGAACTTCTTTTCAGCTCACGTTTGGCAAAAAGGACACAGCGGAAAAGGGTTTCCCTAATAATAGATCATACATTCAAAGATGGAAGGGATGTTAGAGGCCATCTCGTCTACCAGTCATGAAACTGAGACACAAAGGGGTTAAACAATTTGCCCAAGGTCTCACAGGTAGTTAGTAGCAGAGGTAAGATTCAATTGTCTGCCCTCCAAACTATGGGGCTCTTTCTGACCTTCTTCAGCTCTTCCATACATATTACAAAATTAAATCAGCTTCAGGGTCTCAGTTTTCAAAAAACTAAGGTTCATCTATAACTCTGTGTATGGAGAGGAGGAGAGTGAGTCCTGAGTTCACAGAAAAGAAATCATTGCCTTTATTTACAACCATAACTTGGCTCTACAGAGGTACATACTAATGAGTGCTGGGCAGACACTTGCCCAGAAGGGTCCAGACTGGCAACGAGTGATTTAAGGGAAACCTATGATCTGTGGAATCAAAAGCTCCAGAAAGATCAGTGAGAATTAAATTGACAATGTGCCCAAATTCCTTGTCCCTTCCACTCTTTTTCCCCAAAGAGAAGGTCACAGTAAACTCTCATTAAAGTTGCTTGGGTTTTGGCCTGATGGGAAAAATTTTTCAAATAATTTAGAATAATTCTGAAGGGTTCCGTGGAACTATAAGCAACTCTTCCCTTTCCATAATTCTGGAAAATCAGAGTAAGAAATGGAGAAAAATGGTCTTAGGGCACCAAAAAGACTTGTCAAACCATAGCTTTGGGGTTGAAGCTAAGGAATTCTCCCCTTTCCAAAGACAGCCAGAAAAAGAACTTCAAAGGAGTGCTGCTCCCTTGATAAGACCTCTCTGGCAACACATCCAAGAGGCAGGTTGCCACTGGTGGCCAAATCCATAATAAAGAGGATTGTGGCAACTCAGATTTTCCAAAAGAACTCAGGAAAGTACCTGGCTTCTCCTCGATACAGCTCAGGGCCACCTGTCACTGCCCTGCCAGTAGTTGATGCAAATGAGCTAAAGAGAATATTAAAAAAAAATTCCTGTCTTGTCAAGAATTCAATTAAATTCAACAAATAGCTACACCATATTTATTCTAAGATGGAAAGTAAGGGACTAAGAGAGAGAGAGAGAGAGAGAGAGAGAGAGAGAGAGAGAGAGAGAGAGAGAGAGAGAGAAGAGAGAGAGAGAGAGAGAGAGAGAGAGAGAGAGAGAGAGAGAGAGAGAGAGAGAGAGAGAGAGAGAGAGAGAGAGAGAGAGAGAGAGAGACCCAAGAGGGTTTGAGGCCAACCATATGGCTGAACAGTGCTCGATAGAGATTGTATCTCAAAAGAATTAAACATGACCTCCTTGGGCTACTAAGCTAAGGAACTGGCAGACTCAGCTTCCTATTTTTGAAGAGTTTCTTGTTCCTCTGTCCAACATTTTAAAAAGAACTGATGGTATTGTGAGGGGATGTCTTGACTTGTGCATGAATTAGATTCAAGCGAGCTAGAGTTGCACAAAGTCATCAGTCTCACTCTCTCTTCCCAGGTCATTAAGGTCTAGCTGCAAGACAGAAGTCAGGATGCCTAGAAATGGCCCTAGATGAAGTGGATGACCTGGCATCTTCTGCATCTGATCAAGATCTAAGTGGTTCATAGTCCCTTTCATAGCCATTGGACCAAAATGTTCTCATCTGTCCATTCTGGGGAGGAAGTCTTCATAAGCCTGGGGTAGACATCACCCCCTCACTCACTGGCAGGGTTGAGACATGTTGGTTCCCTTCGGCCAGTATCCAAAGAGAAGTCATTAGTAGAGAGTAGTAGAAGCTGCATGAGTCATGACACCTAGAAGAGAACAGCTTAACACTGAGAATTGAGGCAGGAAGAATAGAGCAGAGGAACCTCACTCAGCAGCCAAAGTAACTGGCCCAGTGTCACCAGGTTATCATCTCCTCAGCCATGGTGGTATTAGCTGCCCCTACCTTCCAAGGAAGTACGAATTGCTCTTGTTGTCCATGTATTGGTACATGAGTGTAATTAATGACTAAATGCCTGATGAACATGATTCACATTTCCAAAATATCTACCTCTCCAAGAAAGTTCCCAGGTCACATATTTACCCGAGTGCATCTCTTCCCTGACTTGCAATGGGGAGACCCGCAGAAGAGTGAGTATCTGGGTGTATTGTGGTCTTCTTATCACATATCTTTCTATGTAGATAAATGCACCATCACCATCTTTTTCAGTGAACTAACATGTGCTATGGTTGGCAAGTAGAAGAAAGAGCCTTCTGAGTTATGATTTTGAGTGAGTGCTGATCTGTACTGCCTATGGACCTCAAAACCTAGGATAGCATTTGAGAGAGGGGGCACATGCAAGGAGGTACCAGGAGCTACACCAGGATGAACTGTGTGTATTTGATCCTAAAGGTAACGGGATGCCTTCAAAGCGTTTTGAGTGGGTGGCTTTGGTAGCTGTGGAAAGTCCAGCAATGTTAAACTCAGCTCTTCCCCTGGGCTCTTGGCACCTTTCCTTTCCAGATTGCTTTTCTACTACTCTGTATGTATCTTGCATGTACCTATTCTAATTGTTTTTTCTAGAACATAAGCTCCTTGAGGGCAGGCATAGTTTTGGTTTTCTATATACCTCCATTTCTTAGTTTAATGCTTTCACAGAGAAAGTACTTACTAAATCCATGTTGATTGATTCATTCTTTGCCCTTTCCATCTCATCACATCATAATTTGAAGAGCAAACAACATATAAACAACATATTCATAGTGCTATGAAACATCTCCCCCAAAGAGACACTATAAGGGGTTATTCTTGTTTTATGGATGAGCAAAACAGGATTTAGAGGAGTTCAATGAGATTCCTCATTTTTAAGTGAGTATGCTAGCTAGATGATCTCTAAGGTCACTTCCAGTTCTAAATTCTATAATTCGTGACCCAATTCTACAACCTGTGACCCATGCTCATCTAAGCTGGGACTCAGACTCAGGTCTTCCATGTTCTATTTAATGCTTCTCTATTTTATTGCAACATGCCCTCTCTGGCACGAATAACTTACTGTGCCCTTGGACAAGTCACTTACCTCATCTGAACCCCAGTTTTTTTTATCTCTACTCAATTCCCTTCTAATTCAAACATACCACAAATGCAGGCTGGTTAGGATCAAAGTTTTCCTTGCCTGCCCTTTCAGGGAACAATTGTGCCTCCAACACATCTCTACAAATATCACATCAAGTCCACTCACATCAATTTGTTCATCCCATCATCCCATTGAGTGGAGTTCAGATAGAAATGGTTAAAGGACAAGGACGCTCAGCTACTATTGTTCTTTTATATTTAATGTTTGATGAACTATTGTTCATTTGGAGAAAATAATTGAGTTTTTAATTGAATGGAAATGTGGGGATGAAAGCTTGTCTTTTGTAGGCTCATTGAAAGCATCATTCAGACAATTTCATGGGCAGATGGGACAATAGGTGTGGGGTCTACAAGGTTTGGACTCCTTCCATTTGGTACCTATATTTTGAGAGCTTTTTGTTTCAAATCATTTGGAGGTTATTCATATTTGGTATGATGACATTTATTAACAATATTGCTCTTAATTTTTTGTGGGTCAATGTTATATCTGGGCAATTATGGGCAAAAGTTTTGTCTGTGATAATATCTTAGTTCCAGAACGGTTCATTTGTTGAATTTTCAAGGAGAGATATGGGTTTGCCTTTGGAAAATGGGGATTTGTTTTTAAATAATTTATGAATATTATGAATAATTGGTTTATATGTCTGGCTACTTGTTCATATCTTTCTAGATATTCAGCAAGTGCCAAATTTTTGCCTACAATAGTGATTGCTTGCATGCTTTATACGGCGTCTTTGCAAAGCTCTCTGACTCTATAAATCTGGGCTCCTTTAGGATGGCCTTTCTGTAATTTCTGGTAATGTTGACTTACTCTCCTATCATGAACTCACTTATTTGTGGAAACAAATCTACTTGACTCAGTGACATGTTTGGTTCTTCTTTGTATTCTCAAGATTGTATGATTGTATGTCACTTATGGATGACATTTGGTTTCCTTCTTAGATCTTAATATGTTGCTGGGTCAAAATCCAGTGAGTGCAGGCCCAGTTTTCTCTGCCCACTAAGCAGAGGGAAGGGGAGGGAGGTGGACAAGCCCCAGGGATATGCTCTTTGGCTAGAGGTTTCGTAGAGCTCAAGGCCTAGAGTTTCTCCACTGGAGCCAACCCTTCAAAGCTACCCTCCCTGCCCTTTCAAAATTAATCTGTTTCAAATCTCCTCAAAGCAGAGGAATTATTTCAGGATTGGAATGAAGTGGAAACAGGTGGGGCCACTCCTCCATTCCCATTTCCAAAGCTCTCTGATTATTCTCCCAATTAATAGAGCTGGCAAGTGGGGGTGGAGACCATTCCCACTGGGGTTTTCAATATGTTTACTGAGACAGAAGGACCAGGATGCTGGCTCAGGTTCCTTAGAGCTTACTGCCCTCCCTGGTCAAACCCCAGCTTGTCAGAGCCCCATGGAAGGATACCTGTGTGACTTCATCCTAGAATTACAGAGCAAGGGCATCTTGGAGTCCATAGTAAAGGCAGCCAAGTTTGCACCCCAGCATCTCCATCCTTCCCTTGAGAACAGAGAACAGCCGCAGGGATGAACCTTCCTTCTGATGCCTTTTTACCTAATCTCAGCATCCCAAAGGTCAACCACTGCCACTCATACCTGGTTTGTCAATACCCCTTCACTGTAAACATTTACAAGGTTTAAAATGAAAAAGGAAAAGTCTCTCAAAAACAACCCAGGGAGAGAGGAAAATGCTGTTTAAGATAAAGGTCACATCTGCAGGAATCAGCTTTTCAGTGACTGTGGTACTTAGAAAGGGGTGCAGCTGGAGAGTCAGCGTGGCTGATACAATGGGAGGAGTATATCTGGGTTCTGGGAACTGGAGTGTCAAAGCCCAGTTCTGCCATTTACTCATACTTCTCTGAGCCTTAGTTTTTCCTTATATATTTGATGAAGGAGTTAGATTAGATAGAACTCTTAGGCCCTCTTTCAGCTCTACTGGTGTGTCAAGTTAGGTATCCAGTTGAGGCAGAAGAAACCACTTGGTAATTGGAGAGAATTTGGTTGAGTTAATGAAAAAATAAATATGGATGATTTTCCATGTTCAAAGCACGATGCCCAGTGCTGGGGATTCAAATAGAAAAGATCTCTAGGAGCTCACATTCTAGTAGAGAGAGCTGGCATATAGAGGAGACTTTAGCTACAAGTCAAATGGAAAAATCCAATAGACCTTGGGGTACAATGGCAAAAGATATGGGAATATGTCACCCCACCTGCCGTTTCTGCTGGTAAAATAATATTTTTACCTGGAAATGATCATCTGACAAGGCCAAAGACATTGATGATGAGAATTCCTCCTCTGGGTCTTCAAAAACTAGAGCTGGAGTACTAGTAGAACAAGTTTCCTGGCAAGATGGTGGAGAAGGCTGGACTAGAAGCAGGACAAGTGGTCTGGAGGGCGCTGCTACTCCTATGGCCAAAGTCCTGGACTATTTTCACGAGAGTCTGAGGAGAAGTGATGGCTGAAAAAGTGGTGGTGGCTTGACTTGTATGGCACATGCCAACTCCTCTCTGTCCCTCAGGGTCCCTTGTTGTTTCATCTAGACTGGCTTGCCTGCCCCCAAGGGTAGCAGTTGGTCATCTGTTGGTGAGGACGGTACTCCTCTTCTCTGAAGGAATTGTTTCCTTGGATGATAGCTCTTAGGGCTTCAGAATATCTAAGGGCTACGCTAAACTTAAAGACAAAAGCAATTTCTGCTCTCAAAGTGATTGCCATTTACTTTTTTCATTTGTGTCCAATTCTTCATGATCCCATTTGGAGTTTTCTTGGAAAAGACATTTGAGGGTTGGCCTTTTCCTTCTCCATCTCATTTGAAGAAACTGAGGTAAACAGGGTCTCATATCAAGTAATTATCTGAGGCCTGATTTGAACTTACAAAGATGAGTCTTTCTGCCTCCAGGCCCACCACTCTCTCCACTGAGAGATCTAGCTGCCCCAAATCAAGGAGGTGACATTCTGTTATAGTGGTAAGAGGATGGCGACCCTCCTTGAACATAAGGAAGTAAAAACAAAATGCCTTGAGAAGGAAGAGAGTGACAACAATTGGGAAAACTAGGAAGATTTCATAGAGGAGGTTTCACCTTAGTTTAAATGATGATCAGAGAATCATAGATTTAGCAAGGGAAGAAACCTCCTTCTCAGGGGCCCTCTTTATTTGAAAGTGCTTCCTTTTACAAATGGAGAACATGAGACCCAGAGAAGTTCATAGGCTCACAGAAGCATAGACATGTGGCTGGAAGGCAACATGGCGGTCATCTAACCCAATGGCTTTATCTTACAAATGAATTTCAGTGAATTGGCCCAAGTCACACTGATGATATATGTTAGAGTTGGGATTTGATCCCAGTTCTTCTGACTCTAAAGGCAAGTGGAAGATGAAGTGATTGTCGAGCAGGAATTTATGATGTGGGCAAACCTAAGCCTTGAGGCAACTAGGTGGCATGGTAAACAGAGTGCCAGGTTTGGAGTTGGATGACCTGTGTTCAAATCTGGCTTCAGACATCTGTTAGTTGTGTGATTCTAAGCAAGTCATTTAATCCTGTTTGCCTTAGTTTCCTAATCTCTAAAAAAAAATGAGATGGAGAATGAAACAGAAAACCACCATAGTGTCTTACTAAGGAAAATCTCAAATGGGGCTATGAAGAAATCAGACATGACTAAAGCAGTTCAACAAAAAAATTCCTTGCAGATATTATCTATGCAAAGGAAGGAAAAGAGAGACTGGAAAGAAGACCAACAGGAGGCTATTTCAGTGGTCTGGGTATAAGGTGCTAGGAGCCTGAAATAGGGGGGTAGTATGATCTAATGAGTTAAAAGAAATGAATGGATGCAAGAGGTGATGTGAAATGAAGCAGACTTAGGTCTGACTCTGTCCTCCTGGTATACTCTTGTTCATGTAACTTCTGGGGTCCCCTTGGTTAAATGGCTCCCAAATTCTATGGCTCCAGTCCTATCTGAAATTAGGGTTCCCATCTTCAACTACCTACAAGTTATCTCTATCTGGATGTCACTTTAGCCCCTCAAACTTATTATGTCTAAAATAGAGCTTACTGTCTTCCTAGGTAAATCTGTTCTTTCTCCTAATTTCACCATTTACGTGTGTGGCACTGAAATCTACTCAGGCTCCCATATTTTTAACCTCGGTATATTACCTTTGGCCCTTCCTCTCCCTCATTACTTGTATCCAATCAGCTACAAACCTCTGCTGATTCCACCTCCATGACCTCTCCCAGCATATCTTCCTCTCTTCATCTTCTCCTCTCTATTCCCACTACTACTGCCCTAATACAGTCACTCATTAGTTCTACATGGACTATTGAAACCATTTCCTAATAGGTTTTGCTATTATTCTATATAGTCTCCCCTCTTTAATTCTTCACATGCCTATCAGAATAACTTTAAAAAATATCTAGTCATGATATTCCTCTGCTCAAAATGCTTCTGCTACTCTCTATTTTATGTGAGGATAGAAGATAGGAAGTAAAACTCTGGTTATTTTAGGAACTTTTTGAGGTTTTGTAGGTTTGACAGACTTTTCATGATCCCATTTAGGATTTTCTTGGCAAAGATAATGGTGTGGTTTGCCATTTTCTTCTCTAGGTCATTTTATAGATAAGGAAATTGAGGTAAAGTGATTTGCCCAGAGTCACATAGCTAATAATGCCTATCGCTGGATTTGAACTCATGAAGATGTCTTCTGGATTTCCACCTCAGTGCTCCTATCCACTGTACCACCTAGCTGCCCTATGGGGAACTTTAGGTTGAGGAAACTCCTTTTACCCTTGTAGGCCAGCATTATCTCGCAAATTATAGTCTTAAGAGCATTGCTTTGAGCATTGGGAAGTTAAGAGACTTTCTCAGTTACACAGCTTGTATGGGTCAGAGGTAGGACATCAAACCAGGTCTCCAAGTTTCAAGGGCAGCTCTCTACCTACAAACAACCCCATATGTCCTCCATAGTAGATTTTTTGTTTGACATTCAAGGTCCTATGGAATCTGATGTTTTCCTAGCATTCCTTCCATTTCTCACTAAACTGGACCAGTGTCTGAACTCTGAACACACCACATACTCTCTGGACTTCATGTTTCCCCTCATACTGTATCTTATGTCTAGAATGTCTTCATAGAAAAACAGAATCTCATTAGAGAGTACCACAGAAATCACTGAGTTCATTCTACACCCAAACAGGAATCATTCTCTCTACCACATCCTTGGCAAATTGTCCAACAGTCTTTGTTGAAAAAAGTTCCACCAAAAGAGATAATAAGGAAAAAGACTTGTACAAAAATATTCATAGCTGCGCTCTTTGTGGTGGCAAAAAATTGGAAAATGAGGGGATGCCCTTCAATTGGGGAATGGCTGAACAAAGTGTGGTATATGTTGGTGATGGAATACTATTGTGCTCAAAGGAATAATAAAGTGGAGGAATTCCATGGAGACTGGAACAACCTCCAGGAAGTGATGTAGAGTGAGAGGAGCAGAACCAGGAGAACATTGTACACAGAGACTGATACACGGTGGCACAATCAAATGTAATGGACTTCTCTACTGGCAGCAATGCAGTGATCCAGGACAATTCTGAGGGACTTATGAGAAAGAACACTATCCACATCCAGAGGAAGAACTGTGGGAGCAGAAACACAGAAGACAAACAACTGCTTGATCACATGGATCAATGGGGATATGATTGGGGATGTAAACTCTAAAGGATCACCCTAGTGCAAATATCAATAATATGGAAATAGGTCTTGATTAGTGACATATGTAAAACCCAGTGAAATTGTGCATCAGCTATGGAAGGGGGTTGGGGGAAGGGAGGGAAAGAACATGAACCTTGTAACTATGAAAGAATATTCTAGATTAATTAATTAAATAAAAATTTCCAAAACTTGGAAAAAAAGAGAAAGTTAAAAAATTAAAAAAAGAAAAAAAGAAAGAGTTCCAGTATAGAGTGATTCCCTACCTACTGTGACCACCTTTTCCATTTTAGGAGACTTTTAAGTGTTAGAAATTTTCCCTCTAAATTCCCTCTAAATCCTCTAAATTTCCCCTTATACAACTTCTCCCCATTGACCCTAGGCCTGCCCTCTGGACCAAAAAAAAAAAAAACAGTTCAAAACTACTTTCTGTATGATAGCCTTTAAAATATTTAAATACAGCTATTATTTTCTTTATTTTTTATATTTATTATTTATTTTATGTTTATGTTTATTTTACTTTTATTTTTATTTATTTATTTTTTATTTTATTTATATATTATTTTATCTTCTATTTATCTGTCAAACTAAACACTCTCACTTCCTTCAATTCATCCTCATTATAACGTTATCCCAAGCCCCCTCATCATTATGATTTTCTGTATCCAACAGTATCAATTATCAATACCTTCCTTAAAAATGGGGTGCCCAGAAGTGAAAATAGTACTCTAGAGATGATGAGACTAAGGCTTAGTTCTGGATACTATGCTATCCTTAATGTAGCTAAAGATTTAATTAACTTCTTTGGCTTCTGTGTCTCACTATTGACTCATCTTGGGCTTCTGGTCTACTAAAACCTACAGATATTCTTCAGACAAACTACTGTCTAGTTATATGCCCCATATTTGACATGTAGAATTGGCTTTTTGAACCTATCTGAGACTTTACATTTATCTCTTTTCATTTTCATCTGATTAAATTCAGCCTAGCATCCTAGATGGTTGAGATATTTCTGGATCCTAAATGTGACCCAATATATTAGCTATTACTTACCACTACCTTCCTTTAATTTGTAAACTTATTCCATCTATGTCTTTATCTACATCATTGATGAAAATGTTAAAAAAAATACATCAAGCCATAAAAGACCTCCATCAAAGTTGATGTTAACTATTAATGTCTCTGTTTTGATTATAGTCATTCAGCCAGTTTTGATTTTATCTAACTACTAATTTGAATCTCTCCATTCAGTCCACAAGAATAGCATAAGCACCTTGGTCAAATATTTGCTAAAATCTAAGTAAACTCTATTGACAGCCTGCTACTAATCTACCAGTCTGCTAACTCAATCACAAAAGGAAATGAGGTTAATTTGTCACTCTCTGTTCTTGATGAAGCCATGCTAGGTCTCTGGCATAATCACTTCCTTTTCTTCATGTTCCCTAACCAACTTTTAGTAATATGTTTTAGAATTTTGTCAGGAATTGAAATCAAATTCACTCTCCTCCAATTAATAGACTCCATTCTTTTCCTTTTCTGAAAATCATAATCCTTTCCCTTCTTTGGTTTTCCAGTAGTCTCCCATTCTCCCCACAGCTTCTCAAAGATAGCTAGCAGAAACTCAGCAATCACAGGTGGTTCTTATAGTAACCAAGGTTGTAGTTCACCTGGGCTTACTGAACTTGTCAAGGGTAGTGAGCTGCTCACTCACTGTCTCCCTGCTTATCTTGGGCATCATCTTTCTGTTAGGCATCTTCTGTTCTTTCCAGTCCAAAAATCATTCTATTTGGAAAAATGAACAGAAACCAAGAGTCAAATTGTTTCATCATATTTCTATAATTTGGTATTATTTATTGTCTCATCTATCCTTAGCAATGGTCATACCCTTTCTTCCCTGATGTAAAAAAAAGACCATGATTTCTGTGGTCCTTAGTTTTCTCCTTGCAACCTCAACTAATTAAGAGTTTTAGAATTTGGATATTAAAAAAAAAAACAGATTTTATTGATGCCCTTTCCCACTTAATGTCACAGTCATTTCTTGAGATGTACCTCTCTCACTCCCCTTATTGGAGTAAGAAACTAAGAACTAATTAAGAAACTTATCTGAGAAAAAAGACAGTGACCACATTTGCCCTGACAATTTATGCTATATTCCATACTTGTAGTACACCATCTTCCCACAAAGAGGGAAATATATTCCATCATCATCCTCCAGGACCAAGACTAGTCCTGACACTATTCTTACAGGACTATACCCATGATTTTGTATTCATCCTCTATTGCCTTCCCTTGCTTCCCTCTTTTTAATATTCAAGTTAGTCCTCGTGCTTCCACATCATTCTTTTTGGGTCTTTTGAATGAAGAGCTTCCCATTTTTCCTGGGTTTAATTCCCCTATAGAGTTTTAGATCATGGTAACTTGCCTATCTTTCTTGGAGCCATTTCAATTGTGTTCCCTTAAAACCTGTGGTGCGTGCCAGAGTATGTTCCGTTTTCCTCTCTTTCTCAATCATAAATTCTAAAATGGAATGTCCACTCTTGCTCCCCTACCCCAAGATTTAATTACTGTTCATCCTAGAAATGAGTTCTATTCTGCTGATGAATATCAGATCAAGAATAGAAGATGCCCTCATTGGTTCTTCCATTTTTCAAAGGATGAAATTATCATCAAAGCAAATCAAGGAATCATTAGTTGCTCTGCTTGGGGGTAGAGAGAGTTCCAGCAGATGTCCCAAAGACTGGAATATTATTACTTGATGCCTCTGTTCCAATGCTTCCCTTAAAGTCTAAATCTAATGCTATATCCTTTCCTGAATCCTTGTTGGAAATGGTCTTTCTCCTTGAACCTGGCTTAGCCCTTGGCATATCATGAATGCATTTTCTTATTAAGTAACAAGAGGCAATATTGTTACTTGTATAATCTGCCTTCTTGACTAAATTGTAAGCTCCCTGGGGGCAGTGATTAAGCATGATATTCTATCACCAGATTCTATGCATTTGATCAAGCTGCCTTATATACCTGAAAAACTTTCCATTGGGGGCATCTGGGTGGCTCAATGGATAGAGAGTCAGTCTATAAATGGGAGGTCCTGGGTGCAAATGTGACCGTAGGCATTTCCTAGCTGTGTGACCCTGGGCAAGTCACTTAACCCCCATTGCCTAGCCTTTACTGTTCTTCTGCTTTGGAACTAATACATGTATTGATTCTATGATGGAAGGCAAGGTGTTGGTTTTTTATTTTGTTTTTTTTTTAAACCTTCCCTCCTGAGTTTAGCCTCTCAGAACTCTCCAAGGCTCAGTTCAGGGGCTTTCTCCTACAAGAAGCCTTTCCTGATTCTCCCAGTTGTCAGAGGAGCCCCTTGCTCATTTCTGCCACCACCAAATGGTTTTGCATGTATTAATCCATGAACAAGATTGTTTTGCAATAGAGGATAAGCTCTTTGAGGGACTGGCAAGTTTTTGAATTTTGAATCTGCATCCCAAAAACTTAGCATAGCTCTTGGCCCTTAGTAGGGACTTAATCAATGCTTACAAAATTGAATGCTTCTTAGCTAAGCTTTGTATTTTCCCTAATGCCTGACTCTGTGCTCTGCCTATAACAGGCATTTGATAAATAATTCATAAATGAAATGAAGGAGTGAATATGTTCCACAACTCAAACATGACCCCTTGCCATCCCCTCAAGCAAGCAAACCCTGTGTTCTCTAACCTTCACTGTTTTGCTCATATAATTTCTTATTTCTGGAATAATAATCTATTGATATTCTACCCTTCCCTTTTCCCTATTACCCCAAGCTGGATATCATCTGAACCCTCAGGTGATCTCAAAGCACTTTCTACTGCTTTTTAAGCACACACACACACACACACACACACACACACACACACACACAGAGCATTATATTTTCCTGTGTATTTGCTTTATTTTTTTAATGCTCACAGCAAATTATACGTTCTTCTTGGATAATTAAATGCCTCAAGAAGGTGCTAAATTAATTCTTATTTAATTGATTAATCAATTAATATCCTTTCCCATGTGGGAGGCCAGAATGCCAGAGGCAGTCTATTAACCTCTGAACTAGGCAAGAATGGCAGTGTTCTGAACGGGGTGGACAATGGGTTCCATAACTGTGCAAGGGCTCACCAGTCGGTTTCAAAGGTAATGACAATAGCTGAGCTCTAGAGAAGAGAGGCTAGGCATTCTTTTAGGAAGCTTTGATGCTTTCTAATCAGAGACAAAAAAAAAAGAGAGAGAGAGAAGGAACTGTCACACTGTTTTGAACTCTGTTAATTTGTAAAACACATGTTTCTTATGCTTTTTTAGAGAAAAAGAATCCGTGGGATAGCAGGCCACACTTTCCTTCTCATCGATTTCCTAAGCAGAGGTATTACACTCACTTTTAAGAAATGATTTAACTTATAACAATGGAAAAATCCTTGAATGAAGAAGCCATCCATCAAAGGAAAAAAAAAAGACAGTGCTTGTCACAAGGGAAGAAGAGACAGGCATGATCACAAAAGAATTCACTTAACCCTTCCTGATCATGAAACTCTAGCCTAGAGACTCCATCCTCTAATATTTTTGCAAAGGTTGGTATCATGTTTTGGTAGGAAAAGTCCTGGTTTGGAAGTTAAGGCACTTGGGGTCCAACCTTGCTTTCTAGGGACTTACAAACCACTTCCCATTTCTGGATCTGAGCTTCCTCTTCTATAAAGTTAATCAATTAGTAAGCATTTATTAAGGATGTTCTTTGTGCCAGGCACTGTACTGGGTGCTTTGGCCACCAAGTTGGAAGAATGAAGGGAACGAGAGAGATTGAATGGGGTCGTCGCTAGGGTCCCTTCCAGTTTAGCTGGCTGCACATCTATACAATTAATCAACCACCCTAGCAGAGAAAGCATACTCATTTTGCTAAATTTACCAGCGTGGTAGTAATAGGACTTACCTAGGCATGTCCAGATCACCTAACATGGTGACTCTCTCTGTCCCTGACTAAGTGATGGGTCAGGGTAGCCAGGAAGAGTACAGTCTTTAAAACTGTTCAGGCTGGGGCAGTCTCTCTTTCCCCTGCATGTTCCTTCTTGCTACATACAAAGGATGAAGAAGATCTCAGTTTAGCCACAGTATGGGCACTGTGAACTGAACTGGTGAGAGAAGGACTTTCCTTACTCCCTCTTCTTCTGAGAAGCAGGCATAGAGCAATGATGGTGAATGTCTTAGAGACTGAGTGCCCAAACAGCAACCCTCACTCCACATGTGAGCCATCTCCTTACCCAGACAGGGGAGGGAGGAAGTGCTCCTATTGAGCTGCTGGGCAAAGGGGCAGGTGATGAGAGAAATGTCCTCAGGGGTGCATGGAGAGGGGGAAAGGAAGGTGCCATAAGTTCGCCAACATGAGCATAGAGCTTCAGAGCCAGGAGTGTTTGTTTCAGTTCTATGTCATTTATCTTTCTCTTTTTTTTTCATACCAGCAGTAATATTCAGCAGATTCAGGAGGTGGAATTGTAATGAACTTGGAGCTAGATTTCCAGGTAGCCTGGGCTGGATAGGGAGCATAAGATTAAAATTAATATACAATAACTCCAAGTATTATATTTTATAAGATTTATTAATAATCACATGAAGTAGAGGAAAATAAAAATTAAAAAAACTGTCAGTAAAGGGAAGTTTTCCAGACCCCAAAAGCTGGAGAGAGAGAGAGAGAAAGAGAGAGAGAGAGAGAGAGAGAGAGAGAGAGAGAGAGAGAGAGAGAGAGAGAGAGAGAGAGATGGGAAGAGAAGGGAAGAGAAGAGGGGGGGAGGGAGGGAGGAGTCACAGAAACTTTTAACTACAATACATGAGGATGTAAGGTGGGGACAAAAGAGGAATTCTGATGAAATGAAGTCCAAGGGTACAAAATTCTAATTACATAGGAGGCTCTGAGAAAAGCCAAGGATGCTGGAACTTGAGTCCAAGGTGAGTTCTGAACTTAGAACTGGGACTCTGCTCTTCCAGAACCAAGCTTAACTGTGGACTTAATCCCCTTTCACTTTCCAAACACTGAAGGGAGTAAGAAGAATTATGCCTCCCACATGTTGGGAAAATATGTCTGTATATTTGTGGATCTAGCTTTTGACATAAATATTCTTCTATAAAAGCTAATTGAACAGTTATTGGCTAAATGGAAATGGAGGGCAGGGGACACCCTGGTCCCCCAAGCTTGGGCGAATGCCATTGCTCAGGCTTCGGGGCTATTTGAAGAAAGCCTAGACACTTTCTCAATATCCTTTAAGGTTACCTGAAAATCCTGGGGGAGGGGTGAAATTTAACCCGACTAGCCTTCCAGGCAATTAGTGCCAGGGTGGTCAGTGTTACCCAGAGATCAGTTCTTTCTCTAAAGCTTCTGTTACCCCTGTTTACAAAGCTGTCCAGAAATGCAGAAGGCAAGAAGTAACTTATCTGTGACTTTGGCCAATATGTCTATCTGGAAATAACTGAGCAAGAGGCAACCATTAGTGCTTTCCATCATCCCCTTCTCTGCCCTCTCAATCAATCAATCAATTAATTAAATTGAAAAGCTTAATTTATTAAGTGTCTGGCAAGGTGCTGGAGATACAACCCAAAGAAAGAAACAATCTCTTCTCTCAAGAAGCTTATAGTCTAATGGCAGAGAAAATCTCTCAGTTTTTAGAGAATAAACATAAAGAGAACACATGTGAATACAAAATAGTTCAATACAATGGTATTTGGGAAGAGAGCACTAAACTAGTAGTTGGGAGTCTGGGAATGGTTTCAAGAAGAAGGTGATGCTTGAGCTGTACCATGGAGAAAAAGAAAGTTTCTATGAGGTGGGAATGAGGAAAAGATGCATTTTAGGATTAGGAGGCAGCCAGTGCAATGATTGGGATGTCGTGTAGGAGAAACACAGAGAAATCTGGTTTAGTTCTAGTGCAGAAAAAAGGAGGTAAAATAATAAAAGAGGAGGCTGGAAAGATAGGATGGGTCAGGATAATAAAAGTCATTTATTTTTTTAACCTGTCTTTTCAGAATTATTATACATACTCTTTCCCTGTTTTATGATCCAATAGGGAGCCACTGGAATTTGAGTGGGAGAGTGACACAATCATTTGTGTGCTTTTAAGGAAAAATCACTTTGGCAACCATTTGGAGGATGGGAGAAACAAAGTGGACACTGTTACCATAAGCTAGGTAAGAGAGATGATGAGACCCTGAACAAAGGTAGTGAGTCTATGTGAGTGGAGAGAAAATACTGGATGTGGGAGATATTAGAGAAGTAAAAATGGCACGATGCAGCAACTGGTTGACTATGTGGGGTGACTGGGAGAGTGGAGCCAAGGATGACAGAGAGGTTATGAACTTGGCAACTGGAAGGGATGGTGTTGTCTTCGACAGAAATGGGGAAGTTCTCAAGAGGGACAGGTTTGTGTGTAGGGGTAAAGATCGTAAACTATGCATTAAGAAGCTCCCTCTGGAGCTCAGAGATCAGGGCACTTATCATACGTGGTACAGCTGTTCTTTCTGTCCTAGAAATTATCCACGCAGAGACACTACAAATGCCTATTGAGCTGGAAAGATGTTCATCCCACAGCAATTCTCCCAACGGAGGATTTCTCTACGTTGCCACTGTCTGCATCGATAATAAGAGCATGTGCCCTCGGAAGAGATAAGCTTCTCTGAGCTTAATTTTGCTGGACTGACTGATGGGCTGCAACACGCCTTGGAGGATGGAGAAGGCTCAAATGTGCTCAAACGTGCCCAAACCTGGCCCCGAGTGGCCCTCTGAATGTACAAGAAACAAAAACAACAGGCTGAGCCACCACCGAGTACCCGGTGCCCCCAGATGCTCACTTGATCTCAAGGGTGTTGGAGTTTAATTAAAGAGGCCACATTCAGAAAGATTCCAAATCTAGAAATCAGGAAACTTTTCCCCAAAGCAGCATGGGAGTGGGTTGATTGAAGAACTGTAATGAGCAATTTTTCCCTCCTAGGACAAACCACAAAAATTGCTTGTGGTGAGTACCATACAATACTCTTAATTTGGTTTGGGAGAGAGCCTGAGACAGACCTCCACGATGGTGTGGGAGATGGGAGAGGATGAAGAGTAGGGAATAGCCAAAGTGGAGAGACTCTCCATGGAGGAGTGGTTTTCAGAGGGAGGAAACCACCATCTGGTGGTTTACTATTTTAACTAATACTCTTGCTAGTTAGGTGTTAAATTTAATTGTTTCTACTCTACTGAAGGACAGACCTGCTGTCAGGGTCTTCTAAAATGTAAAAACCCCAGCCAAGACTCCATTCATTCCACCATATTTATCACTCTGGCTGTCACGGAAAATAAAGGAAAGCTCTGCCAGAAAACTCCCCAACCCTACTACTGTAGGTAACCAAGAATCCCACCACCAGGCACCAAATAAGAATTTTATTTATTTTTTTCCTTGTTTTTTTTTAATTAGTTTATTTAGTCAATTTAGAACATTATTCCTTGGTTACAATAATCACATTATTTCCCTCCCTTCCCTCCACCCACCCTCCCCACAATCCACGTGCAATTTCATTGGGTATTGCTTGTGTCCTTGATTAGAACCTATTTCCAAGAATTTCATTTAAAAAGGAGTCCTGGCCAAAGGGTCTTAATGGGAAACATGGTGTTTAGGGTCTTGGGAATGTCTCTGATAGAAACCTTTGTTTGTCTCTTACTGAATGTCTTGGGACAAAGTGAAATATCAGGGAAAATCCTGACTCTGGCGTTTGCATATTGGCTTTGCCACAGATTGCTTTATGTGACCTAAGTAAGTCACTCTCCTTACCTGGGAAAATGGGATTAACATTCACGCTATTTATTTTGTGCCCCTTTGGTGAGGTCAGTGCTTTGTAAATCTTAAAGTATTCTGTAAATTTGAACTAGCATTATATTTCCTTTCTTTATCCAGGATTTATTTCTTTTGTAAAAATAGATTTTTTTCAGTATCTTTGTTTCATATCCTTGTTTTATATCATGTACATTTCCTCATCTATCCGTCTCCTTCATCCTCCCAGAGAACCATCCCACATAGCAAAGAATTAAAAAAAAAAACAATGCAAAAGAGGAAGAGAAGCAAATCCAGCAAAATCAATCAAAATCGGGAAATAAATCTGACAAAGGCAATGTTCTGCACCTGGAGAACCTCAGCCTGGCTTCTGCAAAGTACTATGGGAAAATGTCTTCTCCTTTTCTCCATTGGAGTCAACTTTGTTCTTTGTAACTTTTTAAAACCCTTACCTTCTGTCTTAGAATTACTACTATGTATCGGTTCCAAGAAGAAGAGTGATCATTAGGCAATTAGGGTTAAGTGACTGGAGCCAAATTAGACCCTAGGAACCCTTCCTGCATCTTTCAGCCTAGTTCTCCCTCCATTGAGCCACCTAGCAGTCCCTGCTCTATGTATTTTTGGTAATCTTTATAATTGTAATCTTTTGTAATAATATTTATAATTTTGCAACATTCATTTTCAGTACTATTTACATTTCCATCCTTGAAGTCACTGTGTCCATTGTTTACTTGGCCCTGCTCACTTCACTTTGCATTAATTCGTACCTTTCCTTGCTTCTCTGCATCCTTTGGATTTACTTTCCGTCAACTGGTATTTACTCACAGCCTATTCTCATGAACTGAACTTTGAGCTTGGCTCATCATGAGCAGTAGCAAAGCAGAAGGCGTCATTTCCAACCATCTCTCATTCCTCTAAATTCTTCTAAACCAGCATTCATTGTCTGCATCTCTCGTGAGGGACTTGCCTAATACTAATAATCATAATAGGAGCTGGTACTACACAGAAAAGCTCTTTATAAGCATCATCTATTTTGATCTTTATAATAACCCTGTGTGGTCGGTAGGAGAGAGAGTCCACGAGAAGCTTAGTGTTTTACTCATGATCTCTCATAGCTGTGAAGTGCTAGAACTGGAATTAGAATCCACATCTTTCTATTCACAGTCTAGCCCTCTATTCGCTTTGCCATGGAGCACTGTCTTGTTTCATAGAGAGCTGTCTTTGTCTCATCTTCTTCAAGAAAAGTTGAGTTTCTGGGGTAGCAGGATGACTCAGGAGTTAGTGAGGGCTAGAGATGGGAGGTCCTGGGTTCAAATCTGGATTCAGATACTTCCCAGTTGTGTGACCCTGGGCAAGCTTCTTAACCCTCATTGCCTAGCCCTTACCACTCTTCTGCCTTGGAATCAATACTTTAGTATTGATTCTAAGGCAAAAAAAGGTAAGGGTTTAGAAAAAAATGGAGTCCCTGAAGGACAGGTGCCCATATTTTCTTGTGTAGGACTTGGTTGTCCACAAAGGTGATCTTGATGCTATAAAGTCGTGGAACAAACTGACCCCAGAATGGATTCTTGGAAGCTTCAGTGGCTGATCTAAGATCTGGGGGATTTCTCTGGATGATTTTAATGGGCTAAGGTGGCCATAGATCATTGTTGTTAATGAGACTACCTTGGCTTCATTCTGCCAGTGTCTTGTCTATGAGTTGGAAGGGATTCCTGATGCAAAGGAACTAATGTGCTTGTGGTGGTCCTTAGTGCCTTTCTTTTTGTGTAAGATCTCTTTGACTCATTGGAGGACCTTTTTTTCTGCAGAAGATGCCCCTTGAGTACATTCCACAAATATTTCCATGGTATGGGCAGAGAAGCACCATTTTTCTTACCTGTCTGGAGCAATCTAAGGCATGGCAAAGAGATTCTGGCAGAATAGATGTCAAGGGGGATTAGCCAATAACAGAATGTCAACCACTTGTTGCATGTCTGAAGCTTCCTGATGATGGCTTCTTTTTCCTCCTAGAGTAAATAACAGTGTGGATGGCTTCTGACATTACTACAATGCCTTGTCCAAAGTACTTATGGCTTCTTCCCAAGTGTCCATTTCCACTGTACTACTTTAGGTGTTCCTCACCTCTTAGCTGGGCTGAGACTCAGAATTAAATTGAAATGATAAGTGACAAGTAGAATAACAAATTATACTTGATAATAAAATTGTTCAGCCATTGTGTCCCTTCACTCCAAGCTAGTCTATTTATCTTCAACGGATTAATAGCTAACATCTGTTTATTTATTTTTATCTAAACATTTTTACCTTATTGGTTCCAAGGCAGAAGAGTGGTAAGGGCTAGGCAATGGGGGTTAAGTGACTTACCCAGGGTCATATAGTGTGACAGAGACCGGCACTAAAGAAAAAGTGCTAGGAAATGTCTGAGGTCAGATTTGAACCTAGGACTCTTGTCTCTAAACCTGGCTCTCAATCTCCTCAATCACCTAGATGCTCTGCTAACTATTACTGTTTTTTAGACCTTTACCTTCAATCTTAGAATCAATGCTATCTATTATTTCTAAGGTAGAAGATGGTAAGGGTAAGGCAATGGAGGTTAGACTTCATGTGTAACACTCTATCCCCATCACCACCTAGGTGACTAGATTAGTCTTCCTAAATCACTGCCTGGATCACATCACTCCTCTAGTTAAACCACTTCAATGTCTATTGAATAGAGTCCACATTCTTCAGCCCTTTTCTTCACAATCCAGCTCGTAATCATATTTCCAGCCTTATTTCCCAGGATCCCACTCTACATACCCAACATCCCTACTGGAATGTAGTAAATAATTGGTATTTTCTGAAAATGCCTGCAGCTTTCTCATCTCTCTGCCTTTGCCCCCTGCCAACCTTTTAAGAAGCAGCTCAAGTACTTCCTTCTTCAAGAAACTCCTTCTCATCTCCCAGATGAGAAATGAACTCTTCCATCTTGAACTGTTCAGACCTTTCTTAGTGGATTTAACAATTTAACCTTCCATTATGGTGTTTTGTACCTTTGTCTTATTCTTCCAGTGGAATGATAAGGTCCTCTTACTCATCCATGTATCCCCAAAATCTAGTTCAGCAACTGGAATGTACTTTGTGATTATAAATATAGAGATTATTCAAAGAGGAGTTAGGTGGTACAAAGGATGGAGAGGATGCTGGGTTTGGAGTCAGGATGACTCATCTTCCCAAGTTCAAATTTGGTCTCAGACACTTACATGTTGTATGACACTGATCAAGTCACTTAACTCCATTTGCCTCAGTTTCCCTATCTGTCAAATGAACTGAAGAAGGAAATGGCAAATTACTCCATCATCTTTGTCAGGACAATCCCAAAATAGGTTACATAGAGTCTCCAGACGTGACTGAAACAACTGTACAACAATAACAATTGTTCAATGTTTTGTTAAAACAAAGAATTTTAATTGGCTACAGCCAAATCAACCAGTTTGTTCTTACTAAAGCGGCTCTACCAAAACTAGTTGTTCCTCTAAATGATAACGACATCTGAAGATATTGACAATCCAGAACATTTCACCATATTGAATAAAATGAAACTGAATAGGGTGAAATGTTAAGTTTTCACATACCTGGCAATTAGAGTTCTGGTCTTGGAGTTAAAAAAAGACCTGGATTTGTTTCCTGCCCAAGACCCTCATTAGGAGTGTGATCCTGGGGGTAGTATTTAACACCTTTCAGGCTTAATTTCCTGGTTTATAAAACATGGGGAATAATAGCAACTCCTGTGGTGAGGATCAAAGGAGAGGACAAATAGAATCCTCTGCAAACCTTAAAGTAAAATAATAATTAGAATTTTCAGGTCTTCAAAGGGCTTTACATATGTTAACTCATTTGATGATATATTATAGATGATATCATTGCTCTCATTTTACACTTGAGGAACCATGCTAACCAAGATCAAGTGACTTGGCCAGGGCCACTCAGCTAGTGAGCAGCTGAAGCAAAATTATAAACTGGAGTCCAGGTCCTACTCTATATCTGCTATACCATGTAGTTGACAAATGTTAGCTCTTACTCTTAATATCCATTTGGGTTAAAATCAATTTCTTAAGTAAAATATGGAAGAAACAGGGCTATATAGCTATTCATTTATAAAATATCCATGGGTTTTGGTGGACCACATGCTCAATATGAGTCAATAGCAAGATGTGTTCAATTAGTTCAATCTCAGGCTGGGTTAAGAGGAGGAGAGGGTTCACGACTATGGAGGTGATGGTCCAATTGTATTTTACCTTAATCAGGACACACAGGGACTGCTGGGATGAGTTTGGAGTACCTCACTTCAGGGAGAACATTGATAACTTAGTTAACATGAGATAAAATGGCGGTGAAGAATGCCCTGGATGAAGCAATTGACAATGTTTAGCCCTAGAAGGGGCATAATAGTTGTTCTTCGAGTATTTTGAAGAATTGGTGTGTAGATAAGGAATTCCATTTATTCTGCTTGGTGATTTAAAGTAGCAAAGAAGCAAAGGGAGACTTTTGGTATGGAGAAAATGAACAAACAGCTTTCTAACAACTCGAACTATCCCAAAGCAGTACCGAGGGCTTTGAGAAGCCATTGTTTCACTCTCAGGAGACATCTTCAGGCAAAGACCTCTTGTTTGGTACATGGAAGAGAAGAATCTTGTTCAAGTACTAGTTGGACTAAATTCCCTCAGTGGCACTTTTAATCCTACAATCCTATTATTTCATGCTTCTTTTATATTGCCCCTTGGAAGAATGTAAGCTCCCTGAGGACAAGAATTGTTTCATGCTTTGTTTTTGTGTCCCTTGCACCTCGTCACAGTACCTGGTACATAGTACCTGCTTAAAAATTCTTGTAGAATTGAATATCGCCCAAAGGGCTTAGCATAGTGATGGGCATATAAGAGATACTCAGTTCATTGTTCAACTGTCTGGTACTAAGAACTACATCAAGTTTTGCCAACTCTATATGCAATGGGCATTCAGAGAATAGGGAAATCACTGCTGTGATCACAGTTATCACTAGGCTCAGGTACGATCTACTCAGTAGCCTCAGGACTCTCTTCTCTGATTGATGGGCAGAAATCCCAAATGATCTATATTAGAACTCCTATTACAGACTCAAATGAACCAGAGCTTCTGACCCAAGCCAATGGAACCAAGTCAATAAATACATAAAGGCCATTATGAACCCTTCACTCATTCTTCTCAAAAGGGGAGCTTGAGATTCCTTGGAAGGTTGTCAAAGCCGACATCAGGCACTTGTGTGCCAAAAGATCCCAGAGAGCCTGGGACAGAAGAACAGCATGAAAGCTAAGAAGCCAAAAAAAAAAAAGGATTGAGGAATGTCAAAGGAGATTGAAGAAAATTGTGGCGGAAAAGAAGGGGGCTCTAAGGTCTGAGAATGGTGGTAAGGTAGCTGGATGGGCAGTTATGGCATTAGAAAAAACCAAGCCATATAAAAAATAGGAAATTTCAGAAGAGAGTCCCCTGGCCCCCCCCTCTCTCTCTCCCCCTCCTCCCCCTCTCCCTCTTTCCCTCTCTCCCTCCCCACCATCCTCCCTTCCCCCCTTTCCCTCCCTTCCCTTCTTCCTCTCTCTTCTCTCTCTCTCTCTCTGTGTCTCTCTGTCTTTTTCTCTCTCTGTCTGTCTCTTTCTCTGTCTGTCTCTTCTCCCTTCCTCTCTCTCCTCTCTCTCTGTCTCTGTCTGTCTGTCTGTCTGTCTGTCTGTCTGTCTGTCTCTCCCTCTCCCTCTCCCTCTCTCCCTCTCTCTTTAAAGAATCCTTTCTTGTCTCTGTGCCTTGTAGAAAACAGGAACATCAACTCTGCTGGAGACCATTAGTGTAGTTTATGCCCTTCCTATATTGCTCAGGGCACGTGCATGACATTTGTCCTGATTCCGGCTGGAATCCATCCTTTATGATGCAGTTTATCCCTTGATGTGATTGTCTGCTCAGGGATAGCCTGAATACTGAAAGTTTGCAAGCAATACTTTTCAATTACTGTACATACATTGGGACACTCTATGTGGCCTTCACCAATTTGCCGTACAATCTGTCTTGATAGTACCTACAAAGCTGGTTTTCTTGATAGTGTGGACAAAGTCATTTTCCCTCTTTTGTTGCCTGGGAATCTTTTTTTAATAATTTTCCTTTAAGACTCCATTATGGAAACCAGGAAACGGGTTATGTAAATCTGTATAAGGAAGCACTCTGTAGTTTTGCATAGGCTGATGCTCATAAGAGAGGGAAGATGTCACATTGGGATGTGGGAGTAAAGCCAATACTTTGGGAATTGTTTATGAGTTTGACCAGAAAGCTTGTGGACAAGGCTGGAAGAATCCCAGTATTTTATCGCTTAAAGAGATCTTAGAGAGCAACACAAGGAAAGCTCTTGCTTTTCAGATAAGAAAGTTACCTCTCCCAAAGTCAAGCAGACAGTAGTGGCAAGACAAGACTGGAACACAGGTCTTCGGAGTCTGAAGTTTTTAGGGAATTGAATTGGATCAAACCAAATGGAACCGGATTCTCAATCTGCTACTTTCTTACTCTTTTCTGTGTGTAAAGTTGTTCAGAATAGATTTACAGAATAGATTTACAGCTCATACGAGCCCAGAATCCAAGAGCTAGAATGAATATTGCAGGCAATCTATCCCAATTTCCTCTGTTCACAGATGAATAGACTAAGGCGTAGTGGGGTGCTGCTAGGTTGTGTAGTGAATAGAGTGCTGGGTCAGGAGCCGGACAGACCCGAGATCAAATCTGACCTCAGACACTAGCTATGTGATGCTGGGCAAGTCACCTAATAGTTTTTGACTCAGTTTCCTCATCTATAAAATGAACTAGAGAAGGAAATGGCAAAATACTCCAGTATCTTTGCCAAGAAAACCCCAAATGGGGATCACAAAGAGTCAGACATGACTGAAAAAAAACTGAACAGCAATCACCAATTTCCAATCTTATGCAGTTCCAGTATAGGACAGGAATAAGCTGGCTGATGAGCCTAGTATCCAAGTCAGAGTCTTAGCCTTTGGATCTGATTCACTGTAGTCGATTTCCAAACATTCAATGACTTGCTGTATGACCTTTTTGAATTTCCTTACCTGTAAAATGGGGCCAACAATGTCTATAACCACCTATGTATAAGGCTTAAATGACAGCGAATGCACATAAAAGTTTTGAAGCATTATATTGACAGCAGTTATTATTACTATGATTTTTTAAGATTAGTGTTTTCATCAATGGGGAATCTTCCTTCCACCTATACAAATTACGATCTATTGCAACTGCCCTCCCCAACCCCAGTTTCTCCTTCTTCTCCCCTCTCTAAAATCTTCATGAATTGCCATGACCAAAAAATATTTTAGTTCCCAATGGTCAAAATTCTGGTTATCTAGCTTGGCTTGTCCATTCTTGGGTTCCACTTCAAGACTCTTCCAGCTGCCAGATCTTGGCATTGAACTCTGCTAATATTGTGTTCAGTAGCCATGAGTCACATCCATGCCACAAGGAGGCAGTCATATATTTTGGACCTGTTCACTTGGGCAAGTCATTTCTCTATTTTGTATTTCTATGGCTTTTGGGGAGGAATGGAGTGCAAAATTTTTTTGCTTTTAAAAACTCTCTAGGACTTTAAGTTGTGTAGAGGGGACATATAATTAGACTGGACCTGTGATATGTAGAGTATATTGTTGTTCAACCATGTCTGAATCTTCCTGACTCATTTGGAGTTACTTGGTAAAGATGCTGGAGTATTTTGCCATTTCCTCCCCGGGCTCATTTTTACAGATGAGCCAATCGAGTAAAGTGACTTGCCCAGGGTCATATATATAGAAAGTGTCTGAGGTCCAACTTGAATTTGGGTCTTCTTGATTTCATGCAAGCCACTCTATTCACTGAGTCACTTAAAAGCCCTAGTACAGGGAACTCCTAATAAAAAAAGGGCTTTTTTAGCAAAGTTGCAGGATACAAAATAAACCCACATAAGTCATCAGCATTTCTATATAATTCCAACACAGCTCAGCAGCAAGAACTAGAAAGAGAAATCCCATTCAAAATTACCCAAGACAAAATAAAATACTTAGGAATCTATCTCCCGAGACAAACACAGGATCTATATGAACACAACTACAAAACACTTTCCACACAACTAAAACTAGACTTGAACAATTGGAAGAACATTAACTGCTCATGGGTAGGACGAGCCAATATAATAAAAATGACCATCCTACCCAAACTCATCTATCTATTTAGTGCCATACCCATGGAACTTCCAAAAATTTTTTTTACTGATTTAGAAAAAAACATAACAAAGTTCATTTGGAAGAACAAAAGATCAAGGATATCCAGGGAATTAATGAAAAAAATACAAAGGAAGGGGGTCTTGCAGTCCCAGATCTCAGACTATATTATAAAGCAGCGGTCATCAAAACAATTTGGTACTGGCTAAGAGACAGAAAGGAGGATCAGTGGAATAGACTGGGGGCAAGCAACCTCAGCAAGACAGTATATGACAAACCCAAAGATCCCAGCTTTTGGGACAAAAATCCACTATTTCATAAAAACTGTTGGGAAAATTGGAGGACAGTGTGGGAAAGATTAGGCTTAGATCAACACCTCACACCCTACACCAAGATAAATTCAAAATGGATGAATGACTTGAACATAAAGAAGGAAACTATAAGAAAATTAGGCGAACACAGAATAGTATACATGTCAGACCTTTGGGAAGGGAAATACTTCAAAACCAAGCAAGAATTAGAAAGAATTACAAAATGCAAAATAAATAATCTGGATTACATCAAATTAAAAAGTTTTTGTACAAACAAAACCAATGTAACCAAAATCAGAAGGGTAGCAACAAATTGGGAAACAATCTTCATAAAAACCTCTGACAAGGGTTTAATTACTAAAATTTATAAAGAACTAAATCAATTGTACAAAAAATCAAGCCATTCTCCAATTGACAAATGGGCAAGGGACATGAACAGGCAATTCTCAGCCAAAGAAATCAAAACTATTAATAAGCACATGAAAAAGTGCTCTACATCTCTTATAATCAGAGAGATGCAAATCAAAACAACTCTGAGGCATCACCTCACACCTAGCAGATTGGCTAACATGACAGCTATGCAAAGTAATGAATGCTGGAGGGGATGTGGCAAAGTGGGGACATTAATCCATTGCTGGTGGAGTTGTGAATTGATCCAACCATTCTGGAGGGCAATATGGAACTATGTCCAAAGGGCGATAAAAGACTATCTGCCCTTTGATCCAGCCATAGCACTGCTGGGCTTGTACCCCAAAGAGATAATGGACAAAAAGACTTGTACAAAAATATTCATAGCTGCGCTCTTTGTGGTGGCCAAAAATTGGAAAATGAGGGGATGCCCCTCAATTGGGGAATGGCTGAACAAATTGTGGTATATGTTGGTGATGGAATACTATTGTGCTAAAAGGAATAATAAAGTGGAGAAGTTCCATGGAGACTGGAACAACCTCCAGGAAGTAATGCAGAGCGAGAGGAGCAGAACCAGGAAAACATTATACACAGAGACTGATACATTGTGGTACAATCGAAGGTGATGGACTTCTCCATTAGTATCAATGCAATCCCTGAACAATCTGCAGGGATCTAAAAAAAAAATACTACCCACAAGCAGAGGATAAACTGTGGGAGTAAAAACACCGCTGAAAAGCAACTGCTTGACTACAGGGTTGGAGGAGATAAGACTGAGGAGAGACTCTAAATGAACACTATAATGCAAACTCCAACAACAGGGAAATGGGTTCGAGTCAAGAACACATGTAATAACCAGTGGAATCATGCGTCGGCTATGGGAGAGGGAAAGGTGGGGGGGGGGGGAGGGGAGGGGAGGAAAAGAAAACGATCTTTGTTTCCAGTTAATAATGTATGAAAACGACCAAATAAAATAATATTAAAATTAAAAAAAAAAGGGCTTTTACCAATGTGGGTCAATATCTACTCTATAACATAATCTTAGAGAATTTTTTTAAAAGCACACAATTTTATCTCCCTCTCCCCTAAGATTAAAAAAAACCCCATCAGGTCTGATGATGGTAGTGATGATTCATTTCACACTCCCTCCCTCTCCCTCTCCCCCTTCTCTCTCTCCTTCCCTTTCTCTCTTTCTTTCTTTCTTTCTTTCTTTCTTTCTTTCTTTCTTTCTTTTTTTAGCAAACAGATCTGAATGATTAGTCATTTATTTGATATTACTTTGAGGATCTGCTGTGGGCTGATTCTGTGAGGCTATCACCCATTGAGGGCCTTTTGATTACTCTCTGGGATCTTAATCCTTGAATAAGCTCCATTGGGAAGAAAGCCAGTTTTGTTTGGTTTTGCTATAATGAGGATTTGTTGTTTTTGCTCATAAACTATCATCTATTTAAGTACTTTACATATATTTGTATTTATTCACTCTAGAGAGTAAATTTCTTCAGAGTTGATTTGTATTCCGAGTATCTAGCACAGTATCTAGTCTATACTAATAATTATTGATTGATGACATGACTATCTTCCAAATAATTACTTTCCTCCATCGATGAGTATTTGTGGACATTTTTTTATAAACTTATATTTAGTGCAGTTCTTCTCAATTTAAATGATTTTAATTATAGACTTTCTTAAGGTAAGGTAGTAGGACATAAACAGCACTGGACTTAGAGACTTAGCTTTTAATTTCTCCTCTAACATTTAATAGATATGTATGTTAGGGCAACTTAATCTACCCGAGTCTCAGTTTTCTCAATGGTAAAATAGGGTTAATAGTAACACATGCCTTTTAGAGTTACTATGCTCAAATAAGATAATGACTAGAAAGTTCTCTGCAAAGCCCAAGTGCCATATAAATGTTTTTCCTCCTCTTGAGCTGGAGAAACCCATGGCTCTAGATGTTGCAACAGAAGGAGAGTAAAGCTCCAAAGCCCACCATTTTTGTTATTCAGTCATTTGTGTTGGACTCTTTATGGCCCCATCTGGAATTTTCTTGGCGACATTATTAGAATGGTTTTCAATTTCATTCTCCCATTCATTTTACAGATGAAGAAACTGAGGCAAACAGGGTTAAGTGACTTGCTCAGGGTCACCCAGCTAGTGAGCATCTGAACCTATATTTGAACTCACAAAGATGAGTATTCCTGACTCCAGGCCATGCGCTCTATCTACTGTTCCATAGAGGACTAGTTTGGAAATTAGGAAAGACTTAATTTTATAAACCTGATTCTGATACTAACTAGCTGTGTGACTGAGAAAAATCACAACTACTCTGAGAATTACAAGATTGTTGTGAGGAGCAAATGAACTGTTTATAAAAGGCTTTGGAAACCTTAAAGTGCTATAAAATAGAAATTATTATAATTACAAACATTCTCATCTTTATTATTGTTCATATATTGGGAGTTCTATGATAATGCTTGCACACAGTTTAAATTTGGCATATCAAGGTTTGAATCCCAAATCTGTCATTTACCATCTGTGTAATCTCAGAATAAAAAAAAAAACACCTTTACCTTTTGTTTTAGAATTCATATAAAGGCCAGGCATGGCAACAGGAGGTCCTCAGTTCAAACTTGGTTTCAGATACTTTTTAGCTCTGTGATACTGGACAAGTCACTTAATCCCCATTGATTAGTCCTTATTGTCCTTCTGCCTTAGAACCAATACACAATAGTGATTCTAAGATGGAAGGTTAGGGCTTGAAAAAAACTCTGTACTAAGTATCTATTGCAGGGCAGAAAAGTGGTAAGGGCTAGTCAATGGAGGTTAAGTTATTTGTCCAGGGTCCTGCAGCTAGGAAGTGCCTGAGGCCATAGCATGGTTTTTTGCAGATCTTTATGTCAAAATCTTTCTCTTGAGAATTCTGTGGATGGTCTTATTTGTGTAGATGTTGTCTCAGAAAAGATGGATAGACAGATTGATAGATAGGTAAATAGACAGACCAATAGATGGACAGATAGATGGATAGAAAGATAGACATAGAGAGATCGTGTAATAGTGGGAGAGACAGAGGGACTGCTTGAAAAATGATAGGACCAGGAAACCAGTTACTGTTGGGGACTGATTTCTGGGTAGCACCTTCTTCTTTCCACTGGGCTGGATGACTTTAATGGAGTGCTGACCTGACCAGAAGGTGAGTCAACCCCTCCCAACTTTCTTCTTTGACTTTGAAAGCCTCCCTCCTATTACAAAACTTAGAGACAGTCTTCTGTACTACAATATCTAATGTTTTTCTTGGAAAGGAAAGATGGGGGCAGAGAGAGAGAGAGAGAGAGAGGGACCAAGGAGACCCTGATAACTATTCTCTAATCGCTATTTTTTAGATGGTGGGATCAAACTGTCTTTCAAGGAAAATATATTTCCCCTCAAGGAAATGGTGATCCAGGGTGATTTTCAGTACAGGACACAAACAGGGATCTTCAGCACAGCCAGGTAAAAGAGTATTGGAAGAGAAACTTTCCTCCCTAGCTCTTTTTCAGAGTCTTTAGTAAGAGAGTGACCAGAATCAGCTTTGATCAACAGATTTTTCTGTTGATTTTTCTGTTATTGAATCTTCCATGGAATTCTCAATTCTCCCTTCCCCCACAAGTTTTCTGAATGTTCCATCTGCATCTCCTGTGTCCATTTTCTTTAAATCTCAGATTTTCCCCTGCTTTTGGCCATTTCTTTTAATTACAATAGACAGAGATAGATGGATAGATAGATAGATGGACAGATAGATAGACAGACAGACAGATAGATAAATAAATAGATGGATAGATAGACAGATGGACAGATAGATGGATAGACAGATGGATGGATAGATAGATAGATAGATAGATAGATAGATAGATAGATAGATAGATAGATAGATAGATAGATAGATAGAGATAGACAGGGATATATAGATAGATAGATAGATAGATAGATAGATAGATAGATAGATAGACAGATGGACAGATAGACAAAGAGATAGAGAGATAGACAGGGATAGATGGCTAGATAGACAGATGGACAGATAGACAAAGAGATAGACAGACAGATAGATGATAGATGGATGGATGGATGGATGGATAGGTAGATATATAGACAGATAGATAGATAAGTAGACAGAGAGATATAGACAGAGATAGATGGAGAGATAGATGGATAGATAGACAAAGAGACAGAGAGATAGACAGACAGATGATAGATGGATGGATGGATGGATGGATGGATGGATGGATGGATGGATGAGTAGGTAGATATATAGACTGATAGATAAAAAATGATGGTTAGTGGATAAGCTTTTATTTAGTGCCTACCATATGCCAGTCCCTCAGCTAATTGCTGAGGATATTAATTAACACTAATATCAAGACAGTCTCTCCCCTCAAGGATCTTATAGTCTAATAGGGAAGGCATGACTGCAAGGAGTCCTACAGAAGGGCTGGTGGGATACAAGTGGTAGCATGCTATGGGGATGTCTGATAAATAAAGTTGGAGTCTCGTCCTGAACAAGATAAGCTGAAGGGTCCCCATTCAGAACTGCAGGTTCATTCGAGGGGCAGAGGATGAAGACCTTGTGAGGAGATGGAGAAGATGACCCAAATGGAAGCAGCATAGCACAGAAATGACTGGAAAGAGGGAACAGAAAAGGTCTCTCCTTATGACAAGTCTTGGGTGGCTCTCCTCCCCCTATGCCCATTGATTCAGTAGTGACGAGCTCTGTATCTGAAGAAGGATCAATAAATATATGTTGAGCTGAATGCCTTCATTTGATCTGAACAGTGAAGGGTTGTTTCTGGAGGCCCCCTCTGGAGACTCTTGGCTCTGGATGGAATTTGAAAGCAAAGGGCTGCCGAGATGAACAACCAGCTTCTATGTGAGGCCCCGGGAGACCAGGATATGTGAGCAGAGGGGAAAAATGACTTTGGCTCAGTGGACAAGATTTGTAGATGATGGGGCCGAAGTTCCGTGATTTCTTAGGTTTTCAGTCTGTCTTCTAATGTCTGCCTTTCCTTGGTCTAGACTGGGGCTGTCAAATCCAAATGCAAAAGAGCCCTGTGTCGGCTTATGAAAATACTCTTGGGCAGGACTAATGTTATTTCACAAAACACACGGCCATTGAATGAAAGCTGTTTGTAATAGAGATGGGGGCGGCTTAAGGGGAAAACCATGCTCTGAAGGCCAAATGATTCTAACATGAGGGCAGGATATGCCCCTGGGCTAGGAGTTGGAAAGACCAGGAACAGACCAGAGATAGTTCCACGCCACCATCACCGAAGAGATGACCAGTCCCTACCAGGCTCTTCCAACTAAATCCTTTCCTTTTCCCAAATGAGAAAGAATAATCCAACTTCACATTCCTGTACTGAAGAACATACTTGACGCAAAACAACCTATATAATGAGTGTGGGGTGAAGAGACATTTATCTGCGTTTATTTATCAATTGATAATTGTCCAGACTTGTGATTTTATTGGTTAAGGGAACTCTAGGTGAGAAAACTCCCATCACAAATATTGTTCTGCAACTTAGTGCTTTGGCAAGTTATCAGGGGACAATGGGGAGCACAGTGGATAGAGTGTTGGACCTGGAATCAGGAAGATGCATCTTCCTGAGTTCAAACCTGATCTCAGATTTGTGTCTGTGTGGCCCTAGGCAAGTCACTTTCCTGGTTACGTCAGTTTCCTCATCTATAAAGTGAGCTGGAAAAGGAAATGACAAACTAACTGTGTGACTCTAGACAAGTCACTTCACCCTGTTTGCCTCAGTTTCCTCATCTATAAAATGAGCTGGAGAAGGAAATGGCAAACCAGCTATGTGACTTTAGGCAAGTCACTTAATCCTGCTTGCCTCAGTTTCCTCATCTATAAAATGAGCTGGAGAAGGAAATGACAAACTAGCTATGTGACTTTAGACAAGTCACTTAATCCTGCTTGCCTCAGTTTCCTCATCTATAAAATGAGCTGGAGAAGGAAATGACAAACTAGCTGTGTGACTCTAGACAAGTCACTTCACCCTGTTTGCCTCAGTTTCCTCATTTATAAAATGATCTGGATAAAGAAATGGTAAACCAGCTGTGTGACTTTCGACAAGTCAGTTAATCCTGCTTGCCTCAGTTTCCTTATCTGTAAAATGAGCTGGAGAAGGAAATGGCAAACCATTCCAGGATCTCTTCCAAGAAAACCCCAAATGGGGACATGAAGAGTTATACCTGGCTGAAATGACTGAACAACACACACAAACTGGGAAACCTTAGAGTTTAAGTGATTTGCTCAGCATCACCATAGCCAGCAGATATCAGAGGCAGTACTTAAAGATTTATCTTCCTAAATTTGAAAGTTAACTCTATTTGCTACAGCATGCTAGGTTTCCTACGGATGAGAGAACTGAAGCTCAGAGTTGAAATTATTTGTCCTGAACCATTCAGCTAATGGTGGCTTTTGTTAGGATTCTCAATGGTCTTTGCCTTCTACCTGGTTGACTCAAGGATGAGGGATCATCCAGTGCTCTTGACCATGAGTCTACATTTACTCTCCTGGTTAATTTTGCTCAGATAACACTCAATTGTGGTTTCTGCCTGTGTACACACATCAGCCTTTACCAACATCCTCTTATGCAGAAGGATGGAGCGTTAGATCAGGGCTCCATGATTGCTCCTGAATCAGATGCCAATCTGTACATAGCTTAATTGATGAAATTGAGAGAACTGTTCAAGACTCAAGAGAGCCTCATGAAAAAGTGAAATTAAATAGCTCCAGATAGGCCAACAAGGGTCAGAGGAGGGATCTGAACCCAGTGGTTCCTGATTCCAAGTCCAACATACTCTCTGCCATTCCAGAGGTTCTCAAACTACCAACCAAGGACCAAATCCAGCCCATAATCTTGTGTTTTTGGCCCCTCAAATTAAGAATAGTTTTCACATTTTAAAATATAATACACCACCCTTCCTTCAAGGATTCCTAGGTATGGGAAAAAGAGGTGGGATCCTGTTGACCAATAGTAATTCTTTGGGAAATTGATTAACTGCATTGAGGAAATAGCTCCATCACCAGAAAGGGCGATGTCACCCAATGAGAAGCCTTTAAATGGACTCTGTACAACCTGATGTGCTTTCCAGAATCTTTCTAAAACATAGAGGATGATTCATTGCTAATGCAGTTAGTATAGACTGATTTCTGTGGGTCAAGACGCCACCTAGTGATCCAGACTAAACAGGAAAAATAAATAAACCTTTAAATCAGAGGTTTTTGAAGGAATAAGCATTTCCTTGTTCACTTGGAAGCTGAGCAGATTCAGCTTCCTTTGCTACATGAATAACTGAATTAAACAACAAGGTAAAGACAGATTTATGTATTCAGCACCAAAATAGCTTGAAAGGGAAACTGAGGTTCAGGCTCAAAGTGGCAATTTTAGGTCCTTTAACATTCAATTAGAGAAAGTTCAGAAGGATGACTTTGGAAGATATTAATATTAAAGTTTTTAGTCTTGCGTTGGTAAGAGTGCAGGGGAAATTGACAAAAATATTGATTTTGTGTTGAAAATAGGTAATAATGCTCATATGTAAATAGATTTGCAGATTCCAAAGTTGAAAGTAGAGGAGATTTTTCGAAGCAATTTTATTACTGTGAGATTCTCCCAGAGTTATATATGTCATATGGAATTCATATTATTATGTAATATAATATATATAACTAATCATATGCAATATGATTCATAAAAGTATAGTTTCAAGCTGATAGGGACAAGAAGGGCAATAAATCTTTCTCATTCATCTTATAGATAAGGAAACTGAGGTCCAGAGAAATTGTTACTTGACCAGGGTTACACAGACAGGAAGTGGCAGAACCAGAATTAATATCCAGATCCTTCAATTTTATATAAAGGACTTTTTGCACTGTGACAAGGGGCTTCTGATTTATTTTACCTTGGGACAAATCATTGCCCTTCTCTGGGCTTGGTTTTCCTCACCTATAAAATGAGATGGGATGGATTAGATCATTTCTAAGGGTCTTCCCAATTCAACACTCTATGTTCTAAAATTCTAGCACCTCTGTCCTAAGTTCTAACATACTATGTTCTAGAACTTAGAACAACTAAGTTCCAACAATACCATGTTTGAAGGTTCCAACACCCAATGTCCTAAGGTTCCATCACCCTGTCCTAAGATTCCAACACCCATGTCCTTAATGTTAAAACTTTGTCTTAAGGTTTCAACACCCTAAGCTTCCAGCACCTTATATTCAAAGGTTTCAACAGCCTATGTCCTAAAGTTCCAATACTCTGTGTTCTACGTTCCAATATACTATGTCCTAAGGTTCCAACATCCCAAGTTTTAAGGTTCCAGCACTCTGTGATTCAAACACCTTTTGTCCTAAGGGTCTAACACCTTATGTTCTAAGGTTCCTTTCTAGTTTCAAGTATTCTATCCTAGAATTTTCTGGTTATTTTCCATGTGATTTAGCCATTTAAATTATGTTGTTCTTTGGATGTAAGAATTAGAAAAAGTGTCAGAGACCATCTAGTTCAATCTCATTTTACAGATGAGGAAACTGAAGTCTAAAGACGTTACCTGAGGCCATGTAGCTAAGCCATGTAGCAAGTTAGAACTTGACCTTGGGTCTCTTAAAACTAAATCCTAAATACTTTCCAACCCAATGAGCTACTTCATTTTAGAAGAAAATCAATGTTCTCCCACTAAAATCCAAAGACAGAGCCTAAATTGTGACCCATAGGGATAGGTAGGCTTCCAGGTATGACTGGAAGCAAGTCACTTTATTTGGGTCCCAGCATTGGACTAGACATATTTTAGGGTTCCTTCCAATCTTAAGAATATGAACCCATTGGTTCAAATCAAGAAAACATGTAATGCCCAGTGGATTTACGCGTTGGCTATGGGGGGTTGGGGGGAAGGAAAAGAAAATGATCTATGTCTTTAACGAATAATGCTTGGAAATGATCAAATAAAATATATTAAAAAAAAAGAATATGAACCCATTGTCTCTAAGGTCAAATTAAGTAGACAAACATTTATTAAGTACCTTCTATGAGCCAGGCACTGTGCATTTGATTGTCCTTTAGATTGTAAGTTCTTCCATGAGATTGGAAGCTCCTTGAGGGCAGGGACTGACTTTTGCTTCTTTTTGTATATCTAGTACTTAGCATAGTGCCTGGCACAGAGTAGGTGCTTAATAACAATTGATTGATTGATTGATATATACTGATCTATTCTAGTTCTAAATCCTATGTCCCAATGAGCCTGGAATGAGCACACTTGGTAAATCCTCAGAAGAGTACATTTTGGTGAGTCTGATCTTTAAATGAGACCAGGAGTCAAAGCATCTATAAGACTCACCCCAGTGGGATTTCAGGGTTCTTTTTTTTTAACTTAAAACTTCATTGGAGTCAGCGTTGGCTGACTTCCAAAGAACAGAGCATATAAATTCCCATGAGCCTGGGTCACTTGGGCAATATCCTCCTTGGAAAAAGGCAGTGCAGAGACCCCTGAGAAATACTCGGTTGTCCCCCAGGGCAGCTCAGCCCTCATCTGACTCAACAGGTTAAATCTCATTTTACTGAATCCAATGAGAAAGAGGGATCAGCCAGCAAAGCTACTTCCATGGCCCACCTTAGTGATAGGAATCTCTTGCTTTGGTTTCAGCAAATTATCTCCAGGAAGAAAGCATTATATAGAAGATACCTTCTTATGCTCCCTAAGTCATTGTCTTTGTAGCGAAGGGTGGCATGGTGGGTGAAAAGAGCTGGACTTGGAGTCAGGAAGGTCTGAGTTGATGTCCTGATTTTGATACTAAGTGGCTCTACAGGGCACTTCATCTCTGACCCTTAGCTCCCTCATCTATGAAAAGAGGATCATATATTAAACTCCAGAGAGATTTGGGAGAATCAAATGAGAGCATGTATGCAGAGAACTGTGAAAAACCTTAAAATGCTAAAAAAAATTTCAGTTATTTTGATTCCTTGGTGGTAGGGAGGGGAGTGAGAAGCCAAAGGAACTGAGCCAAGCTTTTCACAGTTCTCCTGTTTTCCCATGAAGCAATAATTTTCCCTGTGACTCCCTTTATCTTGCCCTTTAAGCCCCAATCACTGCCTCTTGAAAAAGTCATCAAATTTCTAATCTCTCTACTCAAAACAACAACAACCTTCCATGACCTAGGAACCTGGTCTGAAATCAGCATGATCCAGTGCTTGCCTGCTCTAGGGGGTGTGCAAGTAAATGCTAGTAAATATTTAACAATTGACTCTCCAAATATATATTGTAGGTATATGCATCCACAGGAGAAATATGTGTATACCTATATGTATACACACACACATAGAACATACTTTTAAGTTTAATTTGCATTAATTTTCACCATTACCGTTTTAAGTCTAGACAATCAACAAAACAATAAATCAAATGCCAGAAAGCAAGAAAACTTAAGACCTGGTAACTTTCATCTGGGCTATGTGATAGATAATGGGAAGCAAACAGAAACAAGAGCATAAGAGACCACTACTGATGTCAATAACTAACAATAATCCCAGTAACACCATCATCACCTTTCATTTACTACTTTCTCTATAAAAGGACTGGGATTGGAAAGTGGAGAGGAAGAGAAACATTCTATGATGGAAAAACACAACTAGCAATTGTAATCAGGGCCTCACCTTTAAAACCAAACAGGTAGCAGAATGGATAAGAAAAAAGAATCTGGCAATCTACTGTCAACAAAGAGCACATTAACAACATAGAGATTCAGAGTAGAGGCCAGTTGGATGGCTCAGTAGACAGAGTCAGACCCAGGGATGGGAGCTCCTGGTTTAAAAACTGGCTTCAGACGCTTCCTATCTGTGTGACCCTGGACAAGGTCCTTAACCCCCATTGCCTAGCCCTTATCACTGTTCTGTCTTGGAACCAATACCCTGTATTGATTATAAAATGGAAGGTCAGAATTAAAAAAAAAAGATTCACACAGAATTAGGGGAAAATGTTTGAGTACAATCTATTATGCTTCAGGTAAACACTCCAAAGCAATAATGACAGGTATTATCATAGACAAAGTCACAGTGATTATAAATATAATTAAAACCAAGTAGTTCACTAATTTTTCTTAACGTCACCAGGAATAATAGAATATTATATTTATTAACATCTATCTATCTATCTATCTTTCTATCTTTCTATCTATCTATCTATCTATCTATCTATCTATCTATCTATCTATCTATCTATCTAACCTACTATGTTCTTGACCCAACCACCCATCCACCCATCCACTCTTCCATGTATCCATCCACCCATCCTCCCATCCATCCATCCATCCATCCATCCATCCATCCATCCATTCATCCATCCAACCATCCATTCAGCCAACCATCTATCTATCTATCTATCTATCTATCTATCTATCTATCTATCTATCTATCTATCTATCTATCTATTTATCTATATCTATCTATATCTCATCTATATCTCACCTATGTAACAAATTTTGTGTTATTGTCAGAGATGAAATGCCTTGCAGAGTCACTTAGTATCAGAAAAACAAACAAACAAAAAAAAAAAAAACAGCCGGACTCCAAGTCCAGCTCTCTACACCACACTTTGCTATGAAAATGATGACTTATGAGATCACAAGTAGGTATCGATATGATTCATTCTTCCTGTAGATCCTCCTTTTATATTCATTTTAAAGAGAAAGTAGTGAATGAAAGGTTATGGGATTATTGGGATTATTGCTAGTTACCTACAAGTGTAGTGGTTTCTTATTTAGAGCTAATCAAATGACAGGGAGAAATAGCAAAAAATAATTGCTAGGGACTTAGACTTAGAATCTATGGAAAAGATAAATGAGAAAAATTAAAGATATTAAGTTAATTTGCATAAGTTAGATATGATAGATCCCTAGTGACTACTGAATGGGAATTATAAGAAGGATATAGATTTAATTATAAGAAAGATATAGGTTTCCCAATTTTGTATGGCACTTTTAGAAAAAAATGACCATTCTTGAGCAGAGATGTCAATCTTGCAGTAACTTGAAGTAACTAAAGCAATCCCACAAAACTCCAGAGTGCAGTCTGAACCAAATTAAAATGTAATTGGTAAATGTTTAGCAAAATAAGTAAAATACAACAAAGATAATGTTAATTTATGCTTTTTTCTGTTAAAATGCAGCCCATAGGGATCCATTTCTATTCAAGAGCTGTTTTAAGGGTTTAAAAATTTATAAACAAGTTCAGAAAGGCAGAGATACTAAATATATCCCTTACTCCTCACAATATAATAAATGATAATAAAAAGGATAATATGAAGAAAAGATCTCAAGGAAAATAATGAAACAAGGAGGAATATAGATGAGCTTAGTAGTACCACATCTCAAAATATGCTCTCAAGCAATAATAATCAAAATAATTTGATATTGGTTACAAGATAGAAAAGCTAAACAGTGGAACCAATCAGGTTATGAGACACAGAAATAACCAAACATAATAACATAGTATTCAATAAGCTCAGAGATACCAATTATTGGAATACACATCTATGTGACTCTCCTATTTAACAATATTTGTTGGGAAAAGCAATCTAGAAAAAAAATAGATTCAGACAAATATCTTAACTGTATACCCTAGCAAATGTACCTATGAACTAAAGTTTAAAAGACATATATTTTCCTAAAAAATATAGACAAAGAAGGACAGATTTATCATGACTCTAACCAGCAGGAAAATCCTTATTTATTTATTTTCTTACTTATTTGTTTATTTATTTCCTTACTTGCTCATCTATCTATCTATCTATCTATCTATCTATCTATCTATCTATCTATCTATCTATTAATCTATCTGTCAATCTCTCTATCCATCCATCCATCTATCTATCTATCTGTCAATCTCTCTATCCATCCATCTATCTATTCATCCATCCATCCATCTATCTATCTATCTATCTATCTATCTATCTATCTATCTATCTATCTATCTATCTGTTTTAAAACCCTTACCTTCGGCTTTGGAACCAACTGGTTCCAAGGCAGAAGAGTGGTAAGGGCTAGGCAATGGGGGTTAAGTGACTTGCCCAGGGTCACACAGATGGGAAGTGTCTGAGACCAGATTTGAACCTAGGACCTCCCATCTCTAGGCCTGGCTCTCAATCCACTGAGCTACTCAGATACCACCCCCCTTCCTCGGGATTCTTATTTAAAGAAGGAATAGAAATAATCATGAAAGAAAATCATAAAATGAATAACTTTGATTATATACAATCAAAAAGCTTTTGCAAGAGCAAAAGAAATGTACTTAGAATCAGAAAGGAGACAATGAATTAGGAAACAATTTTTATGGCAGTTATCTGATTAAGGTTTATTATGTAAGAGATATAACAAATTGATACACATATATGAGAATAAGAACCAATCCTCAGTAGATAAGCCTTCAAAAAAGCGGTTCTCAAATGAAAAATGAAAATTATCAACAATCTTATGAAAAAATACTCCCAATCATTATTAATAATAAGAGAAATATAAATTAAAATGACTAATAGGTTTTAATTTATATCCATCAGATTAGTAAATGACAAAAAGGAGGAAATAACAATTGTTGGAAGGGTCATGGAAGGAAAGTCACACAGATGTGTTGTCAAGACTGAATTATTTCAACTATTCTGGAAAACCCCCCCAACAATTTGGAACTATACTCAACAAGTCCCAACCAGCACTGATGGAAAGTCATGACTAGCAATATCAGGTTAGAATGGCAGGAAGCGACTCCAACAATGCAACATGAGTCAATCACATATATACCTAAAGAAATCAAGAAGAGGGGGAAAAGACTCAAATGAATTAAAATGTTTATAAGAACCCTTTAGGTGGTAGCAAAGAAGTAGAAACAAAATCAGCCCCCCTCAGCGGAGATCAGTTGAACAAATTTTAGTACGTGAGTGTAATTAAATTTTATTGTACCATAGAAAATATGAATAAGATTCAGAAAAAATATGGAAAGACCTATATGAACTGATACAGAATGAATTGAGTAGAACCAAGATAAAACTTCCACAGTGACCACCATAAGAATGTGAGGAGAAATAACCTAGAAAGAACTCAGGACTTAGAAGTCTAGCAATGAAACACACCTTTGATCCCATGTCCCCATGGAGCTAATGGACTACAGGAAAAGATCCATGCTCTCACACGGAAGCGACATCTTCCTTTCTTTGACTTATCTGTTACAGACAAGGGATTCTACATGGATTAGAGGTGGTTAGTGAGTAGTGATCAACATAAAACAAGGATTTCAATATAATAAAAATGAATATAAAGAGGGGATATGGAAGGGATTCAAAGAGAAATTTTATTGCTATTTTAAAAAACACATGTATGTGCATATTTCTTAAAAAACTCATAATTCATAGCTAAAGAATCATCTCTGTTTTCCTTCGTATGTTGAAATGATTGTGTTTGTTGGTATTTGTTAAATTCACAATTAAAAAGATTTTTTTACACAATTAATGCATGTATAGTCTGGACACCAGATGGGAGAGGAAGCAGATATAATGATTTACCATAGACTTGAATGATGCTGTTGAAAAAGATTTTCTTTGACAAAGGAGGAATTCCACGTCTTCCCAAGATGGTAGCCATAGGCTTGGGGTTTGGGATACTGCTATGCCACATACATCCTCCTTAACTCCTTCTATAGGATTTGGTCTGCTCTTGGGATCCTGGGACCTACAAACAAGACCCTCCTTTTATCTATATCAAGCCCTTTTAAAAAATAATAGAGGAAAACAATACATAAAAGAGAATGTCGAAAAGCTATATGTATTGGGGAAAAGAGAATTAGAGGCCAGGCAACTGGGGAAGAGAAGCAATCCAGAGAATAAGTTAAGGGCAGAGGAAAATCCTAATCTGTGTTGGTTGGATGGTGGAATAATGGAACTAGAAGGGAAGAGGAAATAGAGAGACCCCTGACGATTTCAGGTGTAGGGGTGTGCTGAACCAACTCTAGGGAAGATATTTGTTCAGTATAAACATTTACACCCAGAAATCTGCAAATTTTCAAATCATGGTTTGGTTTTTGTTTTGTTGATGGTCTGGACTTAAAAAAGTTATAGAAAAATGTTAATAGTGCAGATAATAATGAATAATAAAGTTAAAGCATGTTTTAGAAAGTCAGTTGTTAAATATTTACCAGCACACCCCTGAGTTTAAGAGATGTGAAGTTGATAATATTCTAAATTAATTAATTAAATAAATAGACTTTAAAAAAAGAGAGAGACATGAAGTTCAGCTAAGACTTTTCCTGAATAGTGGACTGGTTAAGGGAGTCACCCATAAAGAGACTGAGGTCTCAAGGGAGAGGTTTCTCCAAGGTAGGAAAGAGAAAGTGAGAAAAATCAATTGTAAATGTGTTCAATTAATCAAAAGAAAAGACAGCTAGGTGGCCCAGTGGATAGAGTGTTAGGCCTGGAGTCAGGAAGACCTGAATTCAAATCTGTTCTCAGGCACTTACTACCTGTGTGACACTGGGCCAGTTTTTTAACTCTGTTTGCCTCAGTTTTCTCATCTGTAAAACAAGTTGGAGAAGGAATTAGCAAACCAGTCTAGTGTCTTTACCAAGAAAACTCTAGATGGGATTATAAAGAACTAGACACAATTGAAAGATTAAACAACAATAATCAAAGGAAAACTTTAAAAAATAAACAGATATATGTTTTCATGTGTTACTTACAGGATAGTTTCATTTTTCTAGTGCATGATTTCTACATAAAGCTACCTTCTTGAATATTAAAGAATCTTTTGAAGTTCACTATTCTGATATCATCTTTGCCTTTTTCATTTGCTGTCTGGAGAAAACCGAGAAAGAGGAAAAGTAAATTTCCTTCCTCTCACTGGAATATGAAAATTGTTGCTTAAAAGAAATCTAGAAATCTATGAAGTTCACCCAGAGAATACAGTCTCCTGTCTAACTTGGTTCCAAATGAATTAGCCGTAAGAGCTACCAGAAAGAACAATGACAAAGGACTGAAAATGTTGGTTTCCAAAAGTCTGGAGAGCAAGGGGAATCTAATGTTCAATGTTTGTTTTTCTGCCACAGATGAGTAATTGTCCATCTATGTCCAAAGTGGAGACTGGTCCAGAAGAGAAGAAAATCTCTCCATTCTTTGAATCATCAGGAGAATGAACGGTTCCTTAAGAATCAAATCAAGGCTTTGATGTAAAAAAAAGAAAGAAAAAGGGGATTTGGTAAGGGCAGAGGAAAATGCTAATCTATGATGCTTGGAGTTTGGAATAATGGAGCATACAGTGGAAGGGGAAATATGGAAGTGACTGATGACTTGGACCTAGCTGGGTAACGGTATATAAAGCCCCACTACTATCATCCTATATCCATCCTTCCTTTTCTGGTTCAGTTACATATGAAAATTAATGCCAGTAATGTCTTTCATTTCTTTTCCTCTTACTCTCAACTTGGTGTAGTTTGTCTTCTGACCACACTGCTCTCTCCAAAGATATTCTTGACTTCTTAATTGCCAAATTTAATGGTATTTTCTTACTTCTCATCCTTCATGCCCTTTCTACACCCTCTCTGTTGTGGGTACCACCAACCTTCCAATCACCCAGGCTCACAACCCAAGTGTCATCCTCGCCTTCTCTCTCATCCTCTCACCCCCATTGCTAAGGACTATTGGCTTTGTCTCCATAACATTCTGCCAAGGTAACTAGGTGTCATAGTGGATTGAGTGCTGGATCTGGAGTCAGGAAAACCTGAGCTTGAATCCAGCCTTACTATGCAATCCTGGGCATTTAAACTCGAATTAAGCTTTATCATCTGTCAAATGGGGATAATAATAAATAGCATCACCTACCTCCCTGGGCTGTTGGGGGTATTAAAAAAGATTGTGTTTGTACATCCTTTAACACAGCTCCTGACACATAGCAGAAATGCTAGCTATTGTTACCTTTTTGATTTGTCCCTTTCTCTCCTCTGCCATTCCTGAACCACCTTGGTGCTCTGTGGAGAGAGAGTCAAGACTAAAGACAAGAGGTCCTGGGTTCCATGCTAGCCTTAGACTCTGCCTACCTCTCAAGACTATTGAAACCTGGGAATTAACAACCACTTCTGGTACATAACTCAGTTACAAATGATACTTCTGGGAAAATATAGTCTTCAATGTCTGACCATCTCTAAGCACTGCAGAGAGTCTGTTTCAGCTGCCTTCCTGGCCTTTGGACCAAATTGTTTTCATCTGCCCATTCCATGGGGGAAGTTGGAGTACTATCTCCAGTTCTGAGCACACTTTAAGATACGTTATTGGGAAATTAAAGAATGTTTAGAGGAGGGAGACCAGGATGGTCAAGGTTCTTTCTTGATCAATGATTTCTGCTGGTACTGGATTTGTTCCTTCCATTCTGATGGACTAGGGCTAAGATTTGGCTTCAGGTTCCCAATAATTGGAACTTACTCTGGCTTGTGATACTCATCTTTGAGGTGCTGACTGGATTCAGGCACAATTATGGGAGTTTATGCTGATTTCCTTGGGGCACCCCTTCTCCAATTTTTTTTTTCTATTTTAGGCCATTTTCTGTATGTGGTTTAGACTTGATTTTCTGGAATGGCTCCTATCCCAAGCCTCCATTTGGCCATCTTTGAGTACAGTTCTGTACTAGATAGATGAACTCACTTCTATTTCTTGGCAGTTTTTATGATGATTCAATAGAGGGTCTTTCTGAGATATTTGCTAGGTTTAATGTGGGAGAATTGGACTCCTCTAAAACCTTAAAACTAAAGCCATCTTAACTAGAGGTCTCAACTTCAGTTTTGAAAGATGTGTAGGAAAAATAGGGATGGATAGGTAAGAGGGGAGATCAAGGGAGACTTTCTAGACACAAGAAAGCTTCGCTTTGGTGAAGGAATTGGTGAATAGGCCTTTTGCATGTGTGTATAGATGTGTGTGTGTTCACATAATAGATTTGGACAGGGATAGAGGTATGTAAGTGGCATATGAGCTTTTATAGTAGTAATGATTTAGTAGACTACTGGCTTGGGAGTCAGAAAACTTGGATTCAAATCTTACCTCATATACTTAATAACTACACCATTAGTGAGTCCTCCCATGTCTTCAGAGTCTGTTTGCCCATTTATAAAGTTGGCATCAGATTTTTATTACCTGCCTTGGGGTTGTCATAAGGATAAAATGAGATATCTGTAAAGAACTTGGCTAATATCAAAGTGATAAATGGGTACCAGCTATTCTTTATCATATTTGCCAATAGTATTTTTGTCATTCTTTATGAGAACAAGTCTTCTGGGAATCATGTAATTCTGAATTTGCATGTAGAGGAGCACCATTAAAATGGAAGTATCTTTGGACTGGGAATCTGAGATTCAAGTCCCAGGTTTTGCACTTCCTCTGCTTGGGGATTTGGGCGATTCATGTCACCTTGTGGATTTCAATGTTTTCCTCTATTAGACTGAGGTGATAATGGTTATCCCAACTCTTCCTTCCCCAGGATTGTTATGAGAAAAAGAATGCTTGAATTATAATGCTAATCATAAATGTGGACTATTATTTGTAACTTTGGGGGAGTTATTTTCTCATTGGGTAGGAAATTGACATCACTTTACATTTTCACGCAAAGAAACATTAATTAGCCTATCAAGTCTATAGCTTTCAGTGCTTCAATAAAGACATTCTTTGTAAAAGACTAATTTGATTATTTTCAACAAAAGTGATTTCTTAAACACAACAAAATTTGATTCTCTTTCTAAGCTTTTGTAAAATCTTTCACATAAACAGATTCCAAAATTAGAGGGAAAAAATCCTTTGTCAAATATTGATCCATGCTTTGTTTTGGTTTGGTTTGTTTTGGTTCAAGCAAATTACTCCTTGTACCTAAAGGAGCTGCATGTTAGGTCATGAGAAATATGCTGACTGACCTAGAATAAGGCAGGCAAAAGAGTCCTTGAAGCAAAGGAATGGGCCATGACACAGTTGGCAAAAAAGGAGCAATGAGATAAAGAGACTCACTTGCTGAGATTACAGAAGGATCTGCTTCTGAACCTGGAGACTGATAATAGGAACTTGGGATCCAAAGAGAACACAACTGCTTCAAGATTAGTTACCTACATCATTCAAACTTACCCTTGACATGGAGGCTTGACAGTTCCCAAACAGGTTTCGAAACATCACTTTAAAAGAAATTGGAAGAAAATCCACAAATGGTCTTTGAATGATGGCACAATAAATATTGGCTAAATGAATAGAAATCGAGGCCACATGACTCAGAATCAAAAACAGCCCTAAGTTATCTGAGAGAAGAATCGAAGCCTTCTTCTTTTATAGAAAGAATATACAAATAGCAGAATTTACATTTAATAAAGGCAGGATTCCTCTCAAATTAGGAGACCTGGGATAACTGATCACTGAGCAGAATTTAGGTTCTCTTCTGTCTAGGTTTAGCTGCTGACTGCCAAACCCATTCCCCCACCCCCAATCCAGCCTCCTGCCACATTATCCCCTTAACAGATAAAAAAAGGAAGCAGAGCTGTTTTCAGCTCTGCCTGAAATAACGTGTCAAGCTAAATGACTTTGTGATTATAAGAAATGCCAAGCTAATTTGCTTTCCTCCCATGGTTGTAACAGTTTTCTCCAAGGAATGTCTAATACTAAAACACTATTTTGAGAAGTTTATATATTTTCTCCATTTCTACTTAGGAAAGATGCCCCTGAATCCAATCTCACCCCAAATGCCAACAAATGCACATAGTTTTAGAAAGTACATGCTAAGCTGCTGCAATTGTAAAATTGAAATGAGCCTATGGATTTCTCCCATTTGAAGCATTTCATTCAGGTCAGCTAACATTTTCTAAGCACCTACTGTGCGCAGAATAGTGTACAATAAAACACACAAAGTTGAATAAGATATTAATTATCTCCAACCTTAAAGGGATCTGCAGTAAATATGTGTCTACAACATCCTTAAAATAGTAGAAAACATTAAAATGTCTTTATTCTATTCTAGCTTAAGTGTGGATATGAATAATATAAGGAAAATGTAATATGAAAGAGATTTTCTTTTAAAATCTTGAATATAGGAAAATAAAATATGTAAACAGTAAAAAATAATTTGAATGATAAAAATTCTTAGCTCATTAAATTAGCTTAAAAATCATCTAATTTAGGACTGCTAGAGTTTAGATGAGAAAACAGAATCCCAGGATCTCATGCACCATACCTAGCATTGGACATTTAGGTTATATCAGACACAGGATTAGATCCAGATTTCTACATTCACAAGAGTGAATCTACCATACTATCTTGTCTCTCAGAAGATGAGGTCTTACTTCAGTGTCCACATGAATTCCAGTTCTCAGTTTGAAGGGCATTACCAGTTTTTTTTTTCCACTAAAGTCCTATTGTTGACTTGTTTCATGATTGGGGTTCTGGGTTCTTCAGGACTAGGTCAACCAAGCATCAAATCTATTGGGTTCTCTCATGCTGAAAAAGCTTTGTGTTGGACCCATGACTCCCATGTGAAGATCAAACTTTGCTAAATTCAGAGAGACTTAATACCAAAGAGGAAACCATCAGGGGATGAATTATTTGGCTCCAACAACTTGTGAACACCAAGGACTGATGTGTAGGTGGGGTTGTCATCTGCACTGGTGCAAAAATCAACCACCATGTTGAAATGTGAAAATGAAGACACTCATCCAAGAAGAACTTTATTTAGTCTCCTCCACTCCACAGAGTTCCAGAAAAGCTAACTAAAATTTCTTTGATAGAACATATACCCTTCCATTGACTCCTACTAATATTTCTATTTGGGGGGCAGACCTGCTGTATCCAGATTATCTATATTTTCTGTCATTAATATAAGTCAGAGAAAGGAGGAGACTGTAGATACTGCTGCTCATTTTCATTATCTGATTATTTTGTAGAAATGTGTTCAGAAAAATTTCCTAAATGCTCTGAGTGGAAGATAAAGAGAATGGAAGAGAAGGAAGGGAATTGTGGGAGAGCTGAACTCCTCTATAACCTTCATGTTGCATATTACCTAGAGGTTTCTTTAATTTTTGAAAGATTTGGGTTTTTTTGAAAGATTTCAATACATAACAATGTTCTACTCATCTTTCAAATCTCCCTGAATCTTTCTAGATAGCCCCATAAGGGTAGAGGTAAAGTGGGACCTTTTCAGACACAAAAAAAAGCTTGGCTTGGGTATAAGAATTGGTGAATAGGCCTATTTCTAGGTGTGTTTGCATGTGTGTGAAGGAAGTGGAAAGGAAGAAAAAGGGGGAGAGCATTTTAAAAAAAGAATGGAAGTCTCTTTTCTCTAGGAGTTTACAGTTTAGCTAGCTAGAGGATGAGGTGGGGGGGCACATATAATAGAAATGATCTAAAAATAACAAAAAGTTCATATATTTTTCAAATCAACAATGACTTGAAAAGAAAGTTACTTCCTGGGTACTTCAGGGAGAAGGCATTATACATAGATTACTAATATATTCACTATACAAGTCTCCTTGAATTATTTCCTTGAAATATCAAGAAACAAAGTGGAATAGAATGGAGTTCACAAAAATTTCATCCCACAAGGTGGGTATAGAGCAAAGACTGTTGGTGGGGTTTGGGGGAGGGAAGGAATTAATCATTAATCAATTACTATTACCAATGAATAAATCAATTAGCATCACTAATTAATAATTTAATCAATATAACTGACTTTTATTTAATTAATTAGGTTAATTAAATAATTAATTCAAATAATTGCTAAAAAGAGATGACTGCATTGTGATACTCAAGAGGAGCCTGGATAGACCTACCATTTGGGCAAATGAGGACATTTTATGGGAAATCTGGGAGGTCTTCTTGTTTCTCTAGTTAATATCTCCATAATTCCCTATAAACTTGGGAAAGCTGCTATCTCTCTTGCCACTATTCTTTGATTTCTTATTTTTTTGTGGCTTAGAGACATTCAGGCTGAGTTGGACAGGCAGGTGTGCAGTGACAATAAGACCAAAGAGCCAATCCTCCAGAGTTTTTAATGGGGCCGGGAGGTCTTACTGAGATCACAGAGGGTTAACAGAAGGAATAGTGAGTGCCCTGGTTGGCTCCCCAATCTCTCTGGTGTATTGGTCCTTCATACCAGCTCCCAGATCCTGCAGACTGGAAAACCAGAGCCAGAATATATCTCCATCTTTCTCTACAATGAGTACCACCTTGGTTAGAAAGACCTACCTCCTCCCGTCAAAGGGATATATTTCACAACCAATTAACAAATGGGCTACAGGCATTTATCTAAATAAAAGAGGCAATTTTCCTAAACTTGGAGAAAACACATGACACTATAGAGTCTCATTTGGAACTTTTTTTTTTTAATATCCAGCTCTGGTTTGGATAAGGATATTCTTCTGAATTCAGGCTGTCTTCATTCATTTTTTTAAAAAAATGGCATCTCCACTGTAGTCATTTGTTTAGAAGGGGATGAATGAGGCCCTTCCCTGTAAAGTAGGAAAAATACCAAACTCAGTAACAGTGCCTATTAAATTAAAAAAAAAAACAAATTCATCAGAATCGATGCATTAAGCTTGATAAGATTTGTAAAATTTATCGAGACAGTTCCTCCAAGGTCTGGTGTGAGTTATGAAATCTAATTTTGTTTTCATAGCTCTGTGATAAAATTTTATCAATGTTATAAAAGGGGTCTTTACCAAGACTGACCGGAAATCTGAACTATCTGGCCAGGCAATAAAAACACAATCCTCAACTGCAAAGTGTCAGACAAGCAAGGTTTAACGGAAAATTGATCGATAAGTCTTCCTTTTACAGTTGAGTGCATTCACTTTTCCCTCATAGGATAATAGGTTTTTTTTAATGGGTTTTCCATTAATATCAGACTTTAGTGTTAGCAGGAAAAAGAAAGACATAAAAAGAGAGAGAGAGAGAGAGGGGGAAAGTTGTTATTTCCTAATGGTAAGGCAGCTCTACGGAGGGTTATGTGCTGGTGGGGCTTCTGATTTTTGCAAGAAAACCATGATGTTGTATTTGTCTTCTCAAGGCAGAAGGAAGGGCCTAATGACATAAAGGAGGTATTTTCATAGGCTCTGTCATCTTTCTATGTCTCAATTTCCTCATTTGTGAAACTGATATTCGCCAAGGGATCAGTGATATAATTCTGTGATTCTAGAAAATTAAGGAGGACTAACTTATCAACAAAGGGTCAAAAACTGAAGGCAGATGTGGTAGTAATAACTGACAATTATATATTTTAAAATTTACAAGTTGAGGAGAATCTAGGTGGTTTAGGGGATTGAGAGCCAGGTCTAGAGATGGGGATCCTGGGGTTCAAATCTCCCCTCTTACACTTTTTCTAGCTGTGTGACCCTGGAAAATCACTTCAACCCAACTGCCTAGCCTTTACTACTCTTCTGCCCTGGAACCAACATTTAGTATCAATTCTAAGACAGAAGGTGAGGGTTTAAAAAATTTTTACAAATTAGTTTGTTTATATTATTTCTCTTAAACCTCATAACCACTATGTGAGGTAGGTAGCATTGTCATTGAGTTATTTCAGTTATGTATGACTCTATGCAAACTCATTTGGGATTTTCTTGGCAAAGATAGTGGAGTGGTTTGCCATTTTCTTCTCCAGCTCATTTTACAGATGAGGAAACTGAGGCAAACAGGGTTAAGTGACTTGCCTAAGGTCACACAGCTAGTATCTGAGGCTGGACATGAATTCATGAAACAAAGTCTTCCTGATTATAAGCTCAGTGTTCTTTCCACACTGCCCTGAGGTAGGTAACACAAGCAGCATTACCCTCATCTTATGGATGAGTCAACTAAAGTCTTGAGGCAGCAGCAAGGTGGCTCAGTGGATGGAATGCCAGACCTGGAGTCAGAAAGACTTGAATTCAAATCCAGATTCAGATACTTACTGGCTATGTAACAAATCACTTAATCTTTCTTTGCCTGAATTCATTGGAAAAGTAAATGGCAGACCATTCCAGCATCTTTGACAGGAAAATCCCATGGGCATCATTAGTGTACTATGGTCTAGGGCTCATGAGTTGGACATGACTAAATGACTGAACTACAACAACCTTGAGTCTTTGATTGTGTTCACAGAGCTAATGAGAATCAGAAGTGAGATTTGAATTTAGGACTTCTTGATGGGAATGCCAGTTCTCTATTTATTGTACCATGATCTCTGGTCATGAAATCAAGAGATGTTGGGTTCAAATTCTATCTTGGACACTAAACTTTGGTCAACTCAGATGATCCCTTCTGACCCTCTGTTTCCTCATCTCTAAAGTGGGGAGGAGAATATGTTTACCCCATACTTACCTAATAGGGTTCGAGAATTATCTAGTCATTTTTATTTCAGTGACTATCTCATAAATTGCTGAGTCAAATTGCGTTGAAAAAAAGGAGATAAAATTTATATTTGGAATGGGGGAGATGCAGTTAGAATTAGAGAAAGTGGGTTCACTTTTTGCCTCAGTTTCCTCAACTGTAAAATAGGCATGATACTAATAGCATGCACCTTGTAGGGCTATGAGGATCAAATGAGATGATATTTGTATAAAGGACTTAACACAATTCCTGACACTTATTCCCGAGGTAGGAGTCACATTTCTGTTAGTGGATTTCTACCTACCCTCCAAAGGTGGGAATGACATTGAATGTCAGAGTCCAGATCCCAAAGGAACTCAATAATCTAGAATAACTAATGAAATGGAGTCAAGGAATAGTCAATGGAGTCTATAATCGAGTTATAAATAGAGCCATATCACCAGAAGATCTATTTCCTAAGATGATCAAGGAAAAGGAAACAAACTATTTATTATAAAATATTTAAAGCAGTTCTTTTTTGTTGTGGTAAAGAACAAGAAATTGAAGGGATGTCCAGCTGGTGAATGGCTGAACAAACTGTGATAGATGATTGTAATGGAATACTATTGTGCCATCAGAAATGACAAACAAGATGATCAATAAAACCTAGAAAGACTTATATGAACTGCTGCAAAGTGAAATGAACAGAACCGGGAGAATGCTGCACAGTAACAGCAATAATGAATGATGATCACTTGTGAATGATTTTATTATCAACAAGGCAAGGATCCATGAAAACTCCAAGGGATCCATGATGAAAGGTTATTTGCCACTATAGAAGAAGCAGAGTCTCAATGTGGATTGAAACCTACCCTTCACTTCATTTCCTCCAAAAAAGTTTTTTATAGTGTAAATAATGTGTCCTTCTTTCACACCATGACAAAGAGGGAAATATGCATTTATGATAAAACATGTACAATCTATGTACAAATTTGCCTCTTTGGGGAAGAGGGAGGAGTGGGAGAGAGAGAAAATACAAAAAAAAAAGTTTATTTGTTTCTTGTTGAATAGGGGGATTTCAAAAGGAAGTAGGATAATAATAATATCAAGAAAGAAAGAAAGAAAAGACCATTGAGGAATCATTTAAAAATACAAATAGAGCAAGAGAAAATGCAGAATGGAACCCAGACAAAGAAAATAGTATTGAAACTACAACATTAAATTGGAGGGAGCAAAATAGCATTGGGACTACAGCATTAAATAGGAAATGTGTATATATGTATATATACATATATACATATTTTACATATATACAAATTTTTGCATGTATATATATATATATGTTTTAAAAACTGCAGGTAATGGACATTCACAATTTCATATGTGATCCTCTTTTTTCTGCTCTTTGAATGTGGAAATGTTGGGTATATTAATGTTTATTAACTTCATAGTAATAAAAGAGAAAAAACATTTTTTAAAGTATAAAGACCTATTTGTGTTTCAATGCATAGTGCTGTAGAGGAATGATCACAAGATTTATAGCCAGAGGATCTGCTCCTTCAATTTTCAAATTTTTATTTTAAAACTCTTCCAGTTCTTAGCTATGTGAATTTGAGAAACTTGATTAATTAATGTGGCCCTCACTTTCCCATAAAATGAAAGGGTTGGATAGAATGGTCTCTACGATCTATTCTAACTTTAAAATGGTGACTACATGATAATATTTTAACATGTATTTGTTCATATTGATGTTTTAGCTAAAAGTAACAAATGCAACCCACTATTGATGTGCCATTTCTGAAACTCTTTTCCACAACCTGCCATAAATCACCCTCAAGGAGTACATTCAATAGATATCTTCAGCTGGATGCAAAATAAATTCAACCAGATAGGAGAGGCACCAATGATTTTAGGGGAGAAGATATGGGGTTTTTGGCAGACAAATTCCAAGACTGAGAAGCAGGGTGTTGTGAACAAAGGAGGTGATAATACTGTGGAGGTACACCTTGTTCCAAATATTTCCGGATGATCATGTCTAATATTGGACATTCCATGTTTGAAAGAGCTTTCATGTGTTTGAATACCTCCAGAGACAAGAATGATGATGGAACTGGAGATGGTAGCATGTTAGGATAGATCACTTCAAGAATAAAAAAATATGGTAGTGGTAGAGGTGGTGTAGCAGGGAATGATAACTGCCTTTAATATTTGAAAGACTCTCATAGGGATTAGGATGAGACTCATTCTCTGGCCTCAAAGGGTAGAACTAGGAGGAATGGTCAAAAAGAGAACCTTTTAGCCACATGAAAGACTAAAGAAGGAAGCACAGGGGAGGGAAAAGAATGTTGAACCAAAAGTGAGGAAAACACTAAGAAACCAGTTTTGACTACAGTATTGTTGTTGTTCAGTTGTTTCAGTCGTGTCCAATGCTCTATGACCCCATGGGAGTTTTCTTGGCAAAGATACTGGAGCAGTTTCCCTTTTCCTTCTCCAGTGGATTGAGTAGATCCTTTTGTCAAGTAATCAGAAATTAATGGACTTTATGCACATACACAGTATGTATGTATGTATGTATGTATGTGTGTACTGGATGTTTAATCATATTATTTTCCCCTCAGTTGCCAAACATGCAAAGATCTCACTTATTCTCAAAAAAAACATCCTTTCTTTGACCCTGACTTTTCCAGTAAGCATCTCCCCCCTAGGAGTGAACATCTACACCTGTTAGAGAATTTCATAGGCACTCACTCAGAGGTTAAATGACTTGTCCAGAATGACTTAGTCAATATGGGTCAAAAATGGAGCTGAATCCACCTCCACTAGAGGGTAATGATGAGGATCAAATAAGTTGATGTATGGAAAATGCTTTTCAAATCTTAAAGAGTTACATTATTATCATCATCATCATTATTATTCCTGGCTTTTGACAATTGACATTTAAACAGAATTTTAAATGAGCAGCTGGGTGATGTTGTGAAGAGAGAACTGGACGTGGGTGTCAGGAAGACCTGAATTCAATTTCTCCCCCCTCTCCCATTCCAGTGATGGGCAAATCAATCAACCTTCCAAGGTCCCCAGGCAACTCTCTTAGACTGTAAGTTACAAAACAGGTACCAGTCTGCATTGCTAGAGTTTCTATACTAGGACTTTCTCTCTGAAGGTGAATTCAGACCAAAACATATCTAATTTAGTAAAATATTTTAAGGTGTGCTAAAACAAAACAATCTGACTCTCATAACAGATCTGTAATAGTACAGATGAAAAATCTGAGGTCAGGGAGGATAAGTCACTTATTCAATCACAGTGCTAACAGGTCTGAGATAGGACGCTGCTCTGCAGATGACACCAGTTGTTTGCCTAAGAATCCTCAGCCTCTTATTTCTAACTTCAGGCCAGATCTCTCCACACCAATAATTAGTGAAAATCAACATATCCAAAGATGAGGCCATTTTCTCTTTAAAACAGTTTTCATTGCTGTTCAGTTGTGTCTTACCTGTTGTGACCTCATTTGGAGTTTTTTGGCAAAGATACTGAAGTATGGTATGCCATGCCCTTCTCTAGTTCATTTGAAGATGAGGAAACTGAAGCAGACAGAGATGAAGTCACTTATCCACGGTCACTTAGCTATCTGAGGCCAGATTTAAATTCAGGTTTTTCTGACTCCAGGCTCGGTGCTCTATCCACTGTGCCACTTAGCTGCCCTACTAAAATAAATCCTTTCCCTGTTTTCAAAAATTTCTGGATAGGCTGCCATTATTCTCTTGGTCACCCAGGAAGATGTCTTAACAGAGTAATACTTGTATTTCCCCTTCTTTATTTTTTAAAATTAATATCATCTTCTAACATACTTCAGCTACTCAAGTTCAATACCCCCATCTCTACTCATTTGATTATCTCATCTATTATCATATACTTCCTAACTGCACTTACCTATTTATCCTTCAAACAACTTACCAAGTAGTTTTTCCAATGTACCACTTAAATTCTTCTTCCTGCCTGTATTCGTTCCTTGGTCCTTTGTTCTTTTCAGTTTCATATTCTTGTCTTGGATGGGCTGGAATATCACCTGTCCCCTGTCATAAGTCATCTCTGTTGAAGTATTTCCTTTCTATAAAGTCCAATTATGATGCCATTTCTTTTTTTTAACCCTTACCTTCTATTTTAGAATGAATACTAAGTATTGATTCCAAGCAGAAAAATAGCAAGTCACTAGGACAAGGTCACACAGCTAGGAAGTTTCTGAGGTCACATTTGAACCCAGGATCTCCTGACCCCCAGGCCTGGCTCTCTATCCATTGAGCCAACTAGTTGCCCTGACATTGCTTTCACAAGTTCCTTCCACCTCCAATACAAAATGAAATGGATCACTCCCCCTCCCTTGGATTACTTATATGTTTCTCTCCACATTATTCCGCTATAAACTTCTTGGGATCAGAAACTCTGTGATATCTCTCTTTGTAGCTATGGCTCCTGGGATCTAAGCAGTTAATAAAAAATATGTTGAATTTTGAAAAAAAATCATCCTTTCTTGAGACAAATTTGACTTGTTGAAATATTTGGATAAGTGCCATTTGGATTGGAAGGTTCAGACTTATTCTCCTTGACTCAGTCGTGGGGGCAAAAACCAAATCCAGTGTAGGAAAACTACAGGGAATCAGTTTTTAGCTAAATAAAAGGAAGAACTCTCTAGCAATCTGAATTAGTTTATAATGGAATAAGTGTCTTCATACAGGGAACTCCCTGGCACACTATTCAGGTATTCAGGAAAATGTTGTGTGACCACTTGTTAGGGATGCCAAAGAGTGAATCTTATATACATCAAAGGCTGTATTAGTTGATCTCTGCGATCGCTTATATTTCAGAAATTCCATTAATTATTTAAATTAATTCAATTAATTTTTAAATTCAATTAATTTATTAGAAGAATAATTTTATTGTTTTCTATGTCATAGCAAGTACAAATTTAGAAAGAGATTGATATGCCTGGAGTAGGGAAGATTCACCTTCCTGACCTGCCACCTCATTGGCCTCAGTTTTCCCAGTTGTAAAATAAAAAGGAGAAGAAAATGACAAACCTCTGCAGTAGCTTTGCCAAGAAAACTCTGAATGGAGTCACAGAGAATCAGACATGACTGAAATGACTGAATAATAACAATGTAGGAAAAAAACCACTTTTGCTGTTCTTTCTTTTGGAAGGACCTTAGTAATTCTGCTGAACTTCAAAATGCTCATCAGAGTTCCTCTGTGTGGTTGTAGGAATATTCCAGAATATCCCCCCAGGAGGCATGCACTGGTCTATTTCCTTAAATTCTTTAACTTAAAGAAAATTAAAGTATTTTTAAATTTTGCTTAAATTTCTTTAATTCCTTAAAAGGAATCAAAACTGTCCTCAATACTAATTGTCTCACGGGACCAAGACTCAGACTGTTTGTGTGGCTTCCTGATAACTAGAGTACAAAAATTCATGAGGTTTTGATCTTTTTGTAAATTCTTCATATGGATTTCATTATTTTTTCTGGTTTTATAAAGTAAACCTTTGGTAGTTTGGTAGGGCATTTAATAAGTAAGTTAATTTAATCAGTATTGTAATTTTATGATATTGGCTCATCCTATCCACGAACAATTATTATTTTTCTAATGATTAAGGTCAGTCTTTATTTCTATAAACAAAAGTTTACAGTTGTATTTATATAATTCTTGCATATCTCTTGGTAGGTAGGTAGATTTGCACATGTCATATTCTGTAATTATTTTAATTTCTCTTTTATCCTCTTCCTCCTGGATTTTTTGGTATTATATAAAATATAGAGTACTAGCTTGTTCAATGGTTAGAGCATCAGGCCTAGAGTCAGGAAGACCTGAATTCAAAACCAGTCATAGACACTTTACTAGCAGTATGACCCTGGGCAAGACATTTAACCATGATTGCCTCAGTTTCCTCATATGTAAAGTGAGATGGAAATGGAAAACTACATAGTGGTTTTTTTTCCAAGAAAACCCTAAACAGGGTCACTAAGAGTCAGAAACAACTGAACAATTTAAAAAAGACAAATGTTTGAGGCTATGAAAAAGCAAAAAACATTATCCCAGTTGTAAGATTTGTAAATGGATACAAACACTCTATAAGCAATTTAGAGTCATAAAAAATTACTAAACAGAATATGCCTTTTGACTCAGTTAGTTTGACTCAAAGAGCTCAAGAAAAGAAGAAAAGGCCCTCTATCACAAAATATTTAAGCAGTTCTTTTTATGGTGGTTCAGAACAAAAAAGAAACAACTAAAAACTAATGTGATGCCTGTCAACTGGGGAATGGCTGAACAATCTGTGGTATATGAATGTGATGGAATACTATTTTGTTATAAGAAATAAGGAAATAGATGATTTCAAATATTTTAAAGACCGTATGAACTAAAGTCATTTCCTTCTCCATCTAAAGTGGGCAGAACTGGAAGAACAATTCATTGAATTGAATTAAAATATTGAAATTATAAAAAATTAATAATTTTGAAGACTCAATTGATGAGGGATGAAATGAACAGAATCAGATCAATTTATATAATAATAAAGCACTATAAAACAAACAGTTTTGAAAGCTGCAATAACTTTTTTAAACTCTATATTGGTTCCAAGACAGAAGAGCAGGAAGGGCTAGGTAATGGGGGTTCAGTGACTTGCCCAGGATCACACAGCTAGAAAGTATCCAAGGTCATATTTGAACTCAGCATCTCTCATCTCCAGACCTTGCTCTCAATCCACTGAGCCATCCATCTGCCCTTGACATAAGAACTTTTGATCAGCACAATGCAAACAGTCATCATTCCAGAGTTTACAATGATGCTAACAAACTTCCAAGAGATGATGGATTCAGAATGAAGAATGAGGCTTTTTTTAAACATGGCCAAAAACTCTGTACATTTATTATGAGTATTTTTTCCAATGGCTAGGGGTCCCAAGGAAGATAAAATAGATTTTTGTTGATTAAAAAATAATAATACTTTAAAAAATGTCATGAAGAACTCTAGCTTGACCCAGAGGGTTGATTGGGAAACCACTGTGGAAAGACACTCGCTAGTTGTGTGACCATAAGCAGGTCACTTAACCTTTTCTGCCTCAGTTTCCTCATCTGTCAAATGAGCTAGAAAAAGAAATGGTGAGCCACTTCAGTATCTCTGCCAAGAAAACCCCAAAATGGGGTCACAGAGAGTCAAAAGTGACTGAAAAATGACTGAACGACAACAAACAACAATGGCTCCCATTTGGAAATAACCCACATTGGCCGAACTCCCATCACATGCAGTCTTTGGCAGTCAATGCTACTCCACCGAACCCCAATGCCAAAAAGTGATGACTATTTTGGACAAATGTATGACTGTTTTCAGATTATGTATGACACCACATGCCAGAGTCACAGAGAATGCAGCTTGTGAGGGAGTGGATTTTATTTTGTGATTTATGGAGGGAAGAATCTGGAGATTAATTTAATACAAAAATTTCAGATGGCCCCACATGATGCCATTTATTTTATTCTGAAATGTGAATTGTTCAAAACACTTTATGATTAGAGTCTCTCCTGTTTTTGTTTCGGTTTTTTTGTAGGCTGAAGGAAGGTCTGAGATGTTATTGGTGTCCTAATATGAAAGCCCTCTTCATTGATAAAGATCCAGAGTTCATCTCTAAACTGCTTAAGAATAGAAACTAATATTTTGTCTTTCTTTCACTAGGTCCTGGTATATAGTAGGTCACCTAATAAATGGCTATTGACTGATTAATAAAATCACCTTGAAATTATCAGGCTCTCTATTGGCCCCATCACCTTAAAGATGAGTAAACTGAGTTAATTCTCCGCCTAGAGAGGGAAATTAACATGTTCAAGGTGACAGGCATCCATGCCAATGTTCAAGTGAACATATTTCAAAGGAAAATGAATAGTGTCTACTTTTAAGAACGTCACAGATTTCCCAAACTAGACTAACTCATTTCATGAGGCAAGGTGCAGGTGGGAGGGGAAGGATCCTGAAAATTCATTTTTCCAAGAGCTGCTGTGATTTAAAGGCTTCACATCTTTCCCTCATTTGTGATGGCAAGAGCCTGCATTCATGTGAAAAGTAATCCGTCCTTGTAGGAGATCCCCCAGATAAGGCATACCTCCTGAGCACCCTGGGCTTACATATTAACTAGGCTGGGAGCACAAGCGGTGAAGACGAACAGGGCACTTTTATAAGCTAAAAAGAAAATTCTCCAAAGAGAGGAAAGCAAATGGGAAGAGAAAAAAAAAAACACCATTCAGGCTGCTTGTTTTCCTCACCCTCAAAATTATTATCCTTCTTAATGGAAATTAATTCTACAGGTAGCAGTATATTGGCATCCTATAGTTTTTATACTTTAAAAGAGAAATACTTTACCATGATTGGAAGGAAGTTTAATTATCATAGGAAGCTTTCCCTCTTCAGATCCAGTAGCCCTTGTCTTCTACCACTTGGGACCTTGAGGCAAACTTTGGTTTGTTAGCCCTAAACCAAAACAATCTTTTCCTTGTTCCTTTTGGTAAAAGTGCTACTTAATTGTCCATACTTAAGGAGCTTTAACTGTAATGGTTAGACATTAATGTCCAAGCAATTCTTGAACATGGTAACCAAGCCCTCCTCTACTTAGTAGGCAGCTAGGGGTGAAGTGGACAGAGTAATGAGTCCTGGAGTCAGGAGCCCTAATGTCCACTCCAACATAGTATCCCCAGATGAGAGAGTGGTCTCAGAGAGATTCTAGTGTCAAAGTTTGAAAGGTGGAAGGGGCTTAAGAAGCCATTAAATTCAACCATTTCACTTTACAGATGAGGAAATTAAGTTTCAGATGAGCCAAAATGACTTGTTCCTATGGATAGCAAATGTCTGAGGGAGGATATGGACCCAGGTCTTCGTGATTTTAAGTCTTCGTGTATTATAACATACTGACAAGGAAACAACTTCCAATGACCTTGGAATTCAAACCCATCACAGACCTGCTCACCTAGTGATCTGGGACATCAGGTCTCAAGGCAGCTTGATCCCAAATGTTCAGGCACATGAAGGGAAAACCACTGGGGAAAAACACCTTTCTAGAACAAAAGATGTCCCAGCAGCATTCATCAACATACAAATTAGTAAAACACACACCTTGACTGCCCAGCCAACACTGCCTAGCTGAAGCCAAGCTCTTACTTGAATCCTTTATTTTTTCCTCACCCTTAAATATTTTGTGTTGGCAGAAGTGTTAGAGTTCAGTTTCAATACACTAGTAATAGTTGCCTTGCTTCTTCCTGTTTAAATATGTTGGTTACGCCCAGTCTACTATGACTGGAATCACCAATGAACTCCTCTGGGGAAAAAAAATGCCCTCCCTCCCCACTGCAGATTCTTTCTATTTCCTGATTTCTAACCAACCACTTGGGTAGCATTGCCTTCCTGGCGGTGCTAACATGGTGGATGATAGTCTTTAATGAGTCCCTTTGGGAGATTGCACAAAAACTCTTTTCCCAAGAACAGCTCTCTTGCCTTGAATATTTTTATTGAGTTCCATTTATAGAATCAAGTTCCTTACATTATGGAAACTAAGACTTAGTAGTTTACTGGATCTTTGGTTCATGGGTTAAACTGTGTGTGTTGCTTAAAGTTAAAGGAATCCAAGGGGGAATCTAAAATTCCTTAAGTGGACTATTTGTTTATAGAGTGTTGAAAGGTCTTTAGAGTGGAGGGTTAAGGGCGGAAAAAAAGAATTAAAGCAATAAAAGTATAAGAAATTAATGAATGGCCTAATAGTGAAGGAAAGAAGGGAATAAGAGAGATGAACATGGTGGAAATAAAAAGCAGATCTTAAGCCCTGGAAAATATATATTAAAGTCCTCTGAGCTTCAGGATGATTTTTCTTCTTTCTTCATCTTTTCTCTTCCCCAGAAACATAGTTGGGAAGTCAGAAGAAAATTATGTCTTGATCAGCCTCATCAAGCTGCAGTTCTGAAATATCACTTCATTGTACAGAATGTGGGGTCCACGGGACCAGCTAGGCGGCTCAGGGGATAGAGAATCAGGCTTGGAGATAGGAGGTCCTGGCTTCCAATCTGAACTCAGATACTTCCCAGCAGTGTGATCCTGGACAAATCACTTAATCTCCACTACCTAGCCCTTACCACCCTTCTGCCTTGGAATCAATATACAGTATTGATTCTAAGAGAGAAGGGAAGGGTTTACAAGAAAATAAAAATAAAAAAGAGAATGTGTGGGTACCACTTCACACAAACAAACAATAAATGTGGAGTCCTTCAAGGGCAACCTGAAATTTGTTGACTAAACATTTTATTCCCTCCCTTGTAAAAAGAATATTTTACAAGCCTAGGGAGGAGGTGGTTTTTGATGCCTCATTGTGGTGTGTCAATAACCCTGGGTTCCAGAAGGCAAGACCAGGGCACCAAAAGATGTTGAAAGTCCTACCAAGATGGGAAGGTTTTAAGATAAGACCCAGTCATTCCAGTCATTAACTGCATGCCTGTTTTCTGACAATCCACCTAACTAAATTCATAAAAGGAAGTTTTTTGTCATAGCAATTCATAAACATCATTATATAAAACATTTATATGAGATTTTTAAATTTTGTGAAATGTTTTCCAAATATTATCCCATTTTAATGTTTGTGAAATATTTTACAAATATTATACCATTTTAATGTTTGTGAAATATTTTACAAATATTATCCCATTTTAATATTTGTGAAATATTTTACAAAATATCCCATTTTAATATTTGTGAAATATTTTACAAATATCCCATTTTGATGTTTGTGAAATATTTTACAAATATTATCCCATTTTAATATTTGTGAAATATTTTACAAATATCCCATTTTAATATTTGTGAAATATTTTACAAATATCCCATTTTGATGTTTGTGAAATATTTTACAAATATTATCCCATTTTAATATTTGTGAAATATTTTACAAATATTATCCCATTTTATTCTACCAATAGCCTTGGGAGGTAGATGCTATTATTATCCCTATTTTACAGGTGAGGAAACTGAGGCAGACAGAGGTTAATTGACTTCACCAGAGTCACGCAGTTAGTGTCTGAAGACAAATATGAATTCATACCTTTCTGATTGCTCTATCTAATTCATCCCTAGCTTGCCTTCTAAGTTGAGGAGGAGATGGTTACTCTCTACCAAAATTATCTGAATCATGAAAATTAGGAATCCTTAAGGATGAAGATAAGGATCCTGGCCAATAGAATGCAGCATCAGAGTGATGCCCCTGACATCTGGGCTGAGTTTATAAATAGCTGGTTTTCCTCCTTCCTATTCAGCAAGAGACATCATGGGCATGGGCACCAGAGTTCTCTCCATGGCTTTGTATTTACATGAATGGTGTAAAGAGATAGCTCATTGAGGGAGGTTTCATATTAGAAGCTCCTAAGATTAGAAAATGTCATCGCTAGCAGGAAACACTCCTCAGAAAACACCTGTCAACAATGGCTTCACCCACAAGAGCCTCCTGCTAAGTGGTCTTTGTTGATGTTGCCTTGTGGCTGCTTTCAGGTAAAGCATCCTGCTGTAAATGATTCCCTTTTATGTCAAATTCTAGTTCACATAAAACAGAGCTCTTTCTACTTACCAGCCTTCAAGAGCAGGAGATGTGTACAGAGACAGTACTGAATCCTTCTTATCTGTCTGAAATTGTCAAAAAAGAAAAAGCGACAGTCACCATCGCAACCTGCCAGAACTCCCCGTTAATAAGTAACTTTGCATCTGATTTCTTTCCTAATCTAGAACAACAGGTGAACTCATTTCTCCCATTGATCCCTCCCCTCCGAATGATACTGAGGAAATTTGCCGTCTCAGGAAAATCCAATTTCTCTCAATGAGCAGCTGCAAGCAGACCATTATTGTTGGTCAGCTCAGAAAGGCCAGGCTGGCTGCCGGCATTGATTTCTAACGGATTTTGTTTTCTCTGCAGAAGAAGAGCCCTGAATCTGTTATTTTAAAAAAGCCACAGAGAGTATTTATGGGTCTTTTGAACAAACACACACACACAATGATGTCAGATTTTTCTCTCAACACCAACCCTGACAGCATCCCTCGACGCCACAAATTTCCCTTTGCACTTTTGGGTAACATTCTCCACTCATTAATTCTTGAAGCTGAAGCAGGTGTAGAGATGAAATAGCCTTCATTTACACACCTCGTCAGATGTCTAAAAATGCTAGCTCCAGGCAGCCCGTCGGGATTTGACTGGAGACATGCCATGAGGTTGCCCCTGTGGGAATGACCACATTTTGGGGGCAACTGTGTGTCCCTACATGGGATCAGGCAACAGAGGAGGAAGGATGGAAGTAAAATAAAGTTCCCTTGGGGACAACATCCAACAGATGCTGCTGGGCTGATTTGCATCTGGAACACCTTATCCTTATGTGTAAATGTCAGGCTGTAAATTTCTCTGAAAAAAAAAAAAAACAACAACCACCCCGGGATAGAAGCAGTCTATTTTAATAAATAAAATGGCTTCCAGTTGATACAAAAATATTGAAATCTGACATGGGCACATATATGGAACTGATTCAAAATATGATAAACATATCCCCAAAGGAAATTACTAGACTTATTAAAAAATCTAGGATGGTTGAACAGGGCTAGAATTATCTTCCACTCTGAGCACTGGCTGAAAATCTAGTTATTGCTACTGGGTGACCCAGAAAGTCAACCAAACAGGAACATGGGTAAATGAAAAAAGAGCAGGAGCTGATTTTTATTTATTTATTTATTTATTTATTTTGCTAACTTACAAGTGGCTCTGATCTGTGCTTGCTACCCTGGGCAAGCTTTGAGTCTGTGAAGTGAGTAACTCTACCTCACCAGCAAAATGTGATGTGTTGATGACTGTTATATTGCATCTGAAATCCCATTTACTAGTAATAGAAAAGTTCACTTAAGACTTTTGCCTTATGTCTCTGGGTGCCTCATATTTCCGTGTGTGATATTATCAATTTTCGCTTCAGGAGGTTTCACATGTAAGAGCTTCAGATTTTCACAGAAATTTGCACATTTGATCCAGGGTGAAATTAGACCATTTTCATAGCCAGCCATCTTTTCCTTGGTGGCAGTGGGATAGGATATTTTTTTTTCCCGCAAATACTAATTTAAAAAAAATATTTTTCATGGAGATGTAACCTCAAATAAAATGACCCTAAAGGACGAGCCACTCACTGCCAGCTGGCTGAGAGAAGCCAAGTAGACCCATTGGCTTCAACCTCTTCCCTAAAAATGGAAATAATGCTAAAAATCAATTTTTAATAAACACTCAGGAAGCTTTGAAATCTTGAGCCAAAGGGGGGTCCGTGGAAGGGCAAAGCACCTGCTAATGGGGATGTTTTGTGTATCTTCACCTAAATGTGATTTTCTTTCTGTAGCTGGTCCTGGCAGTTGGAATTTATTCATATAGCCCTACTGATTTGCAGAACTGGGAGTAAATACCATGCCATTTGCAGTGATTACCATGAGCCCCCTTCAGGAGAAATGATCTACTACTTCCCGAAGCACATTAAGGTGGCGGATTGAGGTATGGGCCTGGCTGAGCTATTCTGTACACACTTAGCTAGGTTGCAATTTATTTTCAGGCAAGGCCATGAGGTGCTTCTAAAAGAGAAAAGGGAAGAAAGAAGAGCGTTTGCTAGGAGATTTTCCTCTATGAACAGAAGCCAAAAAACTAATTCATCAGTGTTTTATTTTAGGTCTTTTAAAAGGGGGGTGACAGTGGGGGCTATCTTTCCACTAGAAAAAATAAGGAAGCTATTTTGCTTCAGGTTTTTAATTAAGATGGAAAAGCAGACAATGGCCCTCACCCCTTCCTCTTTATACAAATCCCCTTCGACATTTTTTTTTCCTTGAAATCCTCCATTTTGCTTGTTTTCCATATTTGGGGTCAGGTACACCTCTCAATCTGACTTGTTTGTTAACAGTGAGTCTTTTTTTACTTTATTTGGGAAGGAAATTGAAATGTCTTTTTTTTTAAATGTATCTTCTGTCTTAGAATTAATATTATATACTGGTTCCAGGGTAGAAGAGTGGTAAAGGCTAGGCAATGGGTGTTAATTGACTTGCCCATTGAAGAAGTGTCTGAGGCCATTTTGAATCTTGGATCTCACAAGACTTTCCATTCCCTGAGCCACCTAGCTGAGTCATGAAATGTCTTTCTAGGATGATACTAGGTCTTCTTGCTAAAAGTAGCAGTCTATAGGTAAATGTTTAACAACTGACTTGCTAAAGGGGGTACAGTATGAATGATTTTAAAATTTAAGATTAAAAGTTTTATCAAAATTTTCTCCATCAGTTTGTTAGTCATAAATATTCATTATGTGCCAGGGATTCTGCTAAGCACTGGGGATATAAAAAGGCAATTCCTTCCCTCAGAAAGCTTATAATCTAATAGGGGAGACAACAAGAAACAAATCTGTGCAAACTAGCTCTATGCAGGATAAATGCGAAATAATTTAGAGAGGGAAATGACTATAATTAAAAGGGGTTGGGAGGTGACTTTCTTAAGGCTTTGCATCACTCTCTTAAGTCTAGTCAATCAATAGAACAACATCAAAGTCAGGAAATGTAATATTTGCATCTCACTAGCCTTACGACCTGGTTCCAGCACAAACCTGGGCAGGCTATGAGTAGTTGGATCAGCGGAGCAGAAGTGAAAAGAGGAATGGAGTTATGTGGCATTCATTGACCAGAAGCATCTTTATTTCCATTCAGCTAAATCTGGATGTCCAGGAAAATTAGGCATTAAATCCCAGAGAAGCAGATGCGTATTTGTGGCCTAAAGAGACTCATAGATAGGATCTGGAGCTAGAAGGGATTTTAGAATACACCTAGTCCAATTTCCTTTTTTGTTTTTTGGTAAAAGATAAGAAAGCCAAGGCGTGGAGTGTCAAAATGCCCCATCATAAGTTACCCAAGGAGTAAGAAGCAGAGGTAGAATTCAAATGCAGGTTCTCTGATGCCAAAGTAAAAATTGGTTAAAAATAGGGTTTTACAGTAGAATTAGCTGTTGACATACTATTTATATTCCACAGTTACTATGTCATGAGTCTTATAAACTCCCCAAGTGTTCCAAAAATATAGCATTTTTCCATTGAATAAAATGAATTAACTTTTGATATTAACTAGTAGCTGACATTTTTTTCCTGGAAAAATATCCTTAATATAGTAATTTTACTGGCATTACTTAGTCTAGTTTTATTGAATTTCCAGGAAAAGATTTGAGGCATCAAATGTCATTCTATGTAAAATGTGTAAGGTAATAACTTCTAAGACAGGCTGCATGAAATTATGGTCGATTTGTAATCGTTATCTCATAGCAGGTATGTCAATGTGTACACATCAAGTATTATAATGAAACCAAGCCCAGAGCATGGCAATTCAGATAGGAATTAATTTAACAGAAGCTTACCTTGGATTGTGAACTTTCTATGACAGGTGCAACAACAGTATCTGCGGCATGAGCCTTCAGCTGTTTCCTGTTGTGAGCAGAACTTGCTTGGATATCCACCAGCTTCTTTGACTCTGCAAAAAGAATTTAGAAAATACATCATCATGTTTGAGGGTCATTTTTTGGACCCTAGCATGATGAAAAACTCAGAGGTTTATCTGCTCTTGCTGTTTCACCATATATTTTTCTTTGGTTTTCTTTTCTTTCCTTTCCTTTCCCTTCTTTCCCTTTCCTTCCCTTGCTTTCCCTTGCCTTCCCTTGCCTTCCCTTCCCCTCCCTTCCCTTCCCTTCCATCTCTTCTCCTCCCTTCCCTTCCTTTATCTTCCCTTCCCTTCCTTCCCCTGTTTCCCCTAACCTTCCCTTCCCTTCCCTTCCCTGTTCTTCCCTTCCCTTTCCTTCCCTTCTTTTTCTTGACTCCTTTTCCAATCTCTTCCCTTCCCTGTCCTTCCTTTCCCTTCCCTTCCCTTCCCTTCCCTTCCCTTCCCTTCCCTTCCCTTCCCTTCCCTTCCCTTCCCTTCCCTTTCCTTGCCTCCTTTTCCAATCCCTTCCCCTCCCTTCCCTACCCTTCCGTCTTGGTATCAAAACCAGGTATTGGTTCCAAGCCAGAAGAGTGGCAAAGGTTATACAATTGGGGTTAAGTGACTTTTTGGGGCCACACATCTCAGCAGTGTCTGAGGTTGCTTCCTTTCTTTTTTAATTTCTCAGATATGTGTTAGGATTAAAGTTAGAAATGATGCAGCTGGGGGAATAGGGAGCAGAACTCAAGGCAGGCTGCCAGATGATTCTAGACTGGGCAGAAATTAAAACTAAACTAAACTATCAGGGGTCTATTAAAGGTCTCATATAGAAAAAAAATAAAGACCGATCCTAACAGCTGGTAGGGCGAGCTCTCTAGATCTTGGAGACAAATGGCATTCATTCCTTCACTGTTTTTGATTTTTTTATATGGCCAGGTTTTTTGTGATGAAAGCCATTCAGACATTCTCGGGGTTTTTTTGCAAAGTCAGATCCATTTTCTGGCAATCCAATCAATTTTCCCATTCTTCATTTCTTCATCCTCAACTTCCCTGCATTGTTCTATAGTGTCTAAAAAAAGAAAGGCTATGGCTAAGTGTAGAAAATTCCCTTGCTGTAGTCTAGCCAGTATGTCATGGGAAAGTCATGCATGGAATGAAAACCTTCACTGGCAGTTAAATGTCCCCTCCTGCCCCTAATGCCCATAAATGTAGTATAAACTGGAGTCAAAAACAAATTCATAGCCTCACCTCAATCTGTCCTCTTGGGAATCCCAGGAAAGGTACCTTTTGAAGCATACCAATTCCTTTTTATCCTTTTTATTTTTAAAACCCTCCCCTTCCATCTTAGACTCAATATTATGTATTGGTTCCAAGAAAGAAGAGTGGGAAGGCTAGTCAGACTTGCCCAGGATCACACAGCTAGGAAGTCTGAGGCCAGCCACTGAGCAACCTAGCTGTACCCTCCAAATTGTTTCCTAAAGAAATAAAATAAATAGAAAAGCAACACATATGTCATATAAGCTTCTGAAGGAAAACCAAATTTGTATTTCTGATATAAAATAGACCCCCCCCCCATTCATCTGCCACTCTCTGGGAAGAAATCCATTAATTCCTTGAGGTCCAAAGGCACTATGTGAGGTCCCACAAGGTATCCCACCCCACTAGAAATTTAATGTGTACCCTTGTGGGAATCTAGAGAATTAACCAATGTTGAGTAGGGATTCTCAGGAAGCAACTTCCAAAGGGAGGGAAGTCTCATTGTCAGTAATGGTCATTCATGGCATTAAGACTCCGGATCCAAAATGGAGCTTTCTGCCAATATCATCACCTTTTTTTCTGGGGCCATGTGTCTACCAAATGGATAAATGATCACGAAGTTAATAGTTGCATTCCTTATTTTTATAATTCCCTGTATTTCCCTCTGACCAAGGTGTCTTCTCATTTTGGTTGACTTCTTATATCAGCCAGTCAACAAAGGCAAGATGTGGTACACCATGGCTTGCAACCTCAGGATTTGGAGGTCCTTAGAGTGAACTTACCCTGGAAGATTCCATGACTCTGCCCTACTAATCTCTAACCATCTCTTAGATTATCTAGGTCTCTTTGGCTACACTGGGTACCAAATGATGATAACTCCATGAATACATATGAATTAAGATGAGTAAAGAGAATCATGGCAGCCACATGATAAACAACAATGAGAAGCTAGGATAAAATAGTTGATTAATGATAGGAGACAGCAGAGAATGAGGTAGAATTTTTTGTTTAGAGCTCCATAAGAGGAGGGAGCATCCTTGACTTTACTTTTATTTTAATATATCACAAAATATTGAGGTTCTTTATTCAATAGATTGATGTAGTTCCCTCCAACAGTACAATTATATAATTCTAAGGGGTATTATATATAATATGTAATATAATAATATATAATAATACATAACCATAAATATTATCAAAATCTTCACCTCTCTTTTCTTTTCTGACTCAGGACCACAGTACTTTTTACACTCTTGTGATTTATCATCATCATCATCATCACCCTCATCATTAATGTTAAGTTTTGAAAAATTCCACTATGATTATGTTGAATAGAGGTTCAATAAAATGTGTTAAAGGAAAATGTTGAGTTGTTACCAATATAGAGGTGCTACCATTATATACATACATTATTTTTCCTTGTAACAATACACATTTAACTCAAATACTTGGTACAGTGGAAAGGAATACTGGTTCTGGAGTCAGAGAACCTGGCGTGGGTAGTGGTGGTTCAAATCATACCCCTGACACTTCTTTCCTGTGTAACCCTGGGGTTCAGTTTTCTCATCTGTGAAATGGGGTGGGGGTTGAATAGTTAAGTCTTTTTCTTATCTATATCTTTGATCTGCTTTATACATTTCTTTTCTTTATTAAAATGATTCAATTTTTGCTATGAATTTCCTGAAAAACCATGTTTTTTTCTCCTAGATCATAAACTATAAGAAGCAGAATTCAAAAATGACTATCATATCTATAATTATTTAATGCTTTATACAGTACTTTATAACTCCATGAGTTCTGATATATATATATATATGTATATATATATATATCCATTTTACAGATGGGGAAACTGAATCTCAGAGAAATTAGACACTTTCCCACCAGTTAAAGGACTAATCAGTGTCTGAGGCAGAACTCATTGGCTTCCTGACTTGAAATCTAATGCTCTTTTAAGAGTACCATATCACCTTACACTAAAAGTCTACAAAATGATTAAAGAATAGGGGAAAATCAGGTTATATTCCTTATGAAAGAAATTAGTGATGAAATATCAGTGCTAAAAGGGGTGATAGCCTAGTAGTGTGATAAAGGATGTTTCCCTTATCCAAAATCCTATCCTAACAGCAGTATGGGGAAAATGTTGGTTTTGGAGTCAGAGAATCCAGGTTCTGGGCTACTTGCTTCATCTATGATCTTGGGATAAGTTGTTTAAACCTTCTAGAACTATTTCTTGAGGTGACTGGACTGGAGGTTGCCAAAGTCCCTTCCTACTCTAATTGGATCTTGGGTTGGAATTTGACTTGGCATTAAACAAGTCAAAAAAGGGGAAGACTAAAAGTTGTTCCACTTCAGGTTTCAATCATCAGAAGGTTAGCGTACAGTGGGAACTCACTAAAACATTATCTTTCACTCTTAGGCTATGGGTTTACCTTATCAAATAACCCTTTTGCTATTTCTTTCTTTTTTATCACTTACTTTCTAAGAATCAATACTAAGTATTGATTCCAAGACAGAAGAGTGGTAAGGGATTGGCAATTGGGCTTAAGTGATTTGCACAAGGTCACACAGCTAGGTCAATAAATCAATAAATTTGATTTTTTTAAAATTTCAATTTGATATCAGATTTGAATCCAGAACCTCCAATATCTAAGCCTGGCTCTCTATCCACTGAGCCACCTAATTGTCCCTCCTTTTGATATTTCTTTAATAAATCTTCCTTGGATGAGGTCCACAAGATACCTGCCTTACTCAGGATCCTTCACTCTAGCATAGCATCTTCAAAGTAAGATTCCAATTACTGGTATAACTTAATTTACTAGAATGTGTGAATATGGATGGGGGGGCAGAGAAAAACCTTTGAAATATAGAGAGGGATTTAAAACTTAGTAGGCTTTTTGTATTCTACAAGGTAAGGAAAAAAAAAACCATTTACCAGGAGGTAATTAAAATCTGATAAATTTAAGATCATGGAGTACCTTTGTGATTTACAAAATGGTTTCCAGAAGAAACACAGATGACCATCTCCCTCTTGATATCATTCCAAGATGTCAAACGCTTTCCTTCCGGGGTGTACAGGGTTTTGGCTGGGCACGTCATCCTGAGGCGGGTGGAGCACTGATCCAGGAGCTGGAATGAAAAAGGAGAAACAATCATCTTAAGAGGAAAAATAGCCGGTGTGGCTATGGAGCATTAAGGTTTGTAAAGAACTTTATGGAGATCATCCAATCGGAGCCACAGATTAGATATAGAAGTACAGAATCATTGGCATATCATCTTCTGCATTAGACTGCAAGCTTCTTGACGGGAAGGATTGATCATGTTTCTGCCTTCCTTTGTAACCCCAGCACTTGGCATACTACTACAGAGGAGTGATTAATAAATGCTCATTAGATGAATGACTGAGACATAAGCCACATTTCAGGAAAACTTGGACCATCGCATCATCTCAAGGGACCAGTCAATATGGGAGCAGGTAGTCTCTCAGAAGATCCTAGGTAATACTTATATTGCATTCAATAATCAATAATCATTTATTAGATGTCTGCCATGTTTATTGATTATGGAATGGGTCAGCATGGGAAGGAACAATAGTTCTCAAATGTTCACGATCAGGTTGAGGGTAAATGAGAGTCCTCAGATTCATAGGTGCTTAGTTTGGGGGGTTTCTACCCCGAGCATTTGAAGACTTCCTCCAGCAGAAGGGACAGATAAGAATGATTTTTATTCCAATGGCCATGATGGTGGTGGAAGCGGGTGCCATGGATGACTTAGAGCTTGGTTTGACATGGAAGAAACCATAGTCTTCCACTGCATCCTCATCCATAACTTGTTGTCTTATCTTCTGTCCTGCCATTGGACTTAAATGACTCTAGAAGAAGGGATGCTGATGACTTGGTGTAACTCTGCCTCACTTAAATCCAATGTATGTGTAAGTCAGAAGACATCACCAGTGCTGTCATTTTGGGTTCTCTTCTAGTAGAAAGGACAAGAACCAACCAGCTTCAGGATCCTTTACATTCTTCATTCCTACCCTTCAACTCCACCAAAGAACTTTTGCTATCTGGGTTCTCTCTTAATATTGACTGTATTAGCTATTAAAATCACATTTCTGATAAAAATAGCTTTGACATTCTATTTTTCCAGAAATGATCTGAGGGAGCCCAGGAGAACCCCAGGTCACAGTGGTTTGAGAACCACTGATGCTGGGCTTAAAGAGGTTGTCTTAAAGTCAGGAAGACATGAATGCAATCCTGCCTCTGACTCAAAAAGGCTGTCTGATCCTGGGCAAAGTACTGGATCTCTGACAAATATCTATATGAGTCCAGGGTTCAACAGGGGAGCCAATATGCCTTGGTAGAAGGAATTTCCTTACCTGGAGTTCCCTATACTGATGAAATCACTGGGAATTCCCTATAAGAACAATCACAAAGAGGAGGCAAGCAGTGTGGTAGAGGAGAAAGAAAGCTGGTTTAAGAGGCAGAAAACTGGTGTTTTAGTTCTGGTACTGTCACCTCCTAACTCAGACAAGTCACTTAACACTTAACAAGTCACTTAAGAGCCTCCCTGAAAAAAAATGAAATGAAATGAAAGACCAAAAAGAAAGGGATCCTGAGAGCTGTGATATTTACCTCCAGGGAAGTAGTTTGTAGACTAGTAAGCCATGGAAATGTAAAGCCAACATTCCATTATCACTCTGATGAAAGCCCTGAGGAAGGGAGTTGGAAGGGAATAAGTCTAAGAGCTCCCCAAATTGTTTTAACTTAATTTCCTCAGTGACCTTGTCATCATGCTTTGATTTGAGTATTTACCCTGGGTCTTTGGAATTTATAATTCCAAGATTTTTACTGTGGTTTTGAGAATATATGGACACATCGCAGGGGGTTATTTTAAGATGTTTAAATTAATTTTTGAGTTTGTTCTTTAAAATTAAAAAAATGTTTATGAAGGTCTTTTTGTTTTTGACACTACAGGCATTTCTGTATCATCAGTTCTACTGCCACAAATGAACCCTCTGTCCTAGTTACCAAGAAAAATAGTGAATGCAAAGCCAAAGGTGAAGATCAGGCTTTATTTTTTTAAACAAAGAAAAAAGATGGCAGTGGCACACAGGGTAATTAGAGCCCTGAGCTGTAAATTAGGAGGCCTGGGTGCTAGACTTGCTCTGGCATTAATGAGCTATGTGACCTTGGGCAAGTCATTTCCCCTTGATTTCCTTGTCTATGAAATGAAGGAGTTGGACTGAGTGGTTTTTGAGACCTTCTATAACTAGGAGTGCTTTTTTTATAAATCTATTTTTAAAGTATATAATTATAAATTGAACATATCATCATTCTGTCGTATTATTGTTTTTAATTCCAAGTGGAATTTCTGCTGAATGCCTTCCATTTCCCCTTAAATTATTAGTTGAAGTCCAGCTGGTTATGAGAATATTTCAGAGATGACCATTTTAAAGCCATTTTCAGTAATAATCTTTATTCCAAAAGATGCAAGCTATACACAGTTGATGTGTTAAATATATCATTAGCTCTCACTTTTACAGACGTGCCCCCATTTTATGCAAGAAGTGAGTAGTAATTGGAGACTTCAATGGTCTGGAGAATGGCTGGAGCTTTCTTTCTTTTAAAAGAAGAGCAGCTGATAAATTCTTGATTTGCCTCAATTATTCTTCAAAAGTAGGGGAAGCCAAGAGGTGAACTGCTATTTTTGACCTGATTATAACCACAGAATCAAAGAATCTCAGTGTTGGAGGGGACCTCCGAGGCCATCTGGCCCCACATATAACTGCACAAGAAATGAGGAGACCCTGGACACCAGGAAAGAAATGCCAGGTACCTTCAGAGGTTCTAACTGGTGACAGGTAATTAAGGGTACACTAGCCTTAGTCTGGCACGCAGCCTTAATTGAGAGGATGAAGAGGAAGATAATATGTAGAAAGGAAGAAAATAAGCATTTTTTGTTGTTGACTTTTCCTGACCTTGATAGGCATTTTCTTAGCAGAGACTTCAGGGGTTGGCTATTTCCTTCTCTAGCTCATTTGACAGATGAGGAAACTGAGGCAAACAGAGTGAAGTGATTTGCCTAGGATCCCATAGCTAATAGAGTCTGAGGCCAGATTTGAACTCGGGGAGTTCCTGACTCCAAGCCCAGCAAGCTATCCACTGTGCCACCTCACTTTCCCAAACAAACATTAATTAAATCTGCCAAGCACTTTGATAAATTTTGGGAATAACAAGACAAGAAAACAGAAAATCTCTGCCCTCAATGAATTGTTTTTAATAAGCAAAGACAAAACCCAAGAAAGCATCTAGGAAAGGTGGGAGTAGATAGAGCACTGGGTGGTGGAAGCATGATTTGAACCCCAGAAAAGTCAGAGACAAAACTGGAAGGAGAATGAAGATAGACTGGCCCTGGGGTCTGTCCATAAAACATGAGATCCAGAGAAACTCACCCCTGGGAAAAGGGGCCAAACTTGCAGTGAAATATTTCTGGGTGAATAAGCCCTGCCAGGTGGCACAGTGGTGGGAGTGCTGGGTCCAGAGTCAGAAAGACCTGAGTTCAAATCTGTAATTAGACACTTACTAACTGTGTGACCCTTAGGCACATTTACCTCAGTTGCCTTTTCCGTAAAATAAGCCAGAGAAGGCAATGGCAAATTACTCCATTATCTTTCCTAAGAAAACTCCCAATGGGGTCACAAAGACAATTGAACAACAACAAAAACAGGCCAGAGGAGTGGGTCAGGGGGAGGAGGCCACCATTTTTCATTTACTACCTTAGTTATTTTATTTTCCCAACTTTGTACAGTGGAAGTGGAAATGGAAAATATGACCTTGTTAGCTTCATAGTTCAGCTTTTTGGGGGGAAATGTTACTTGAAATAAAACAAAATAGAGGTCAGCTGGGTAGCTCAGTGAATTGAGAGCCAGGCCTAGAGATAGGAGGTCCCCAGGTTCAAACCTGGCCTCAGACAATTCCTAGCTTTGTGACCCTGAGCAAGTCACATAGCCCCCATTGCCTAGTTCTTACCACTCTGCTGCCTTGAAACCAATATATAGTATTGATTCTAAAATGGAATGTAGGAAAAGAAAGAAAGAAAGAAAGAAAGAAAGAAAGAAAGAAAGAAAGAAAGAAAGAAAGAAAGAAAGAAAGAAAGAAAGAAAGAAAGAAAGAAAGAAAGAAAGAAAGAAAGAAAGAAAGAAAGAAAGAAAGAAAGAAAGAAAGAAAGAAAGAAAGAAAGAAAGAAAGAAAGAAAGAAAGAAAGAAAGAAAGAGAAAGAGAGAAAGGAAGGAAGAAAGAAAGAAAGAAAGAAAGAAAGAAAGAGAAAGAGAGAAAGGAAGGAAGAAAGAAAGAAAGAAAGAGAAAGAGAGAAAGGAAGGAAGGAATGAAGAAAAAGAAAGAAAGAACAAAAGAACGAAAGAAAGATAATATATTTACTACAAGGTAAAAAATCAAGGGCAAGGCAGTCCCAGGTACTGAAGGAAGTTCCAGGGTGAGCTTACAGTGAGAAATGCATAGCTTGGAAATCCAGAAAGTCAGGAACAGGGTCAAGAAGATAGGAAAGCTGGAGAAGGGACCCATGGTTTAATTGGCACAGGAGTTTTCTAGTGAAGAAATACCCTCTGCTAAGTAGCACCTTTTCTAAAACTTAGAGAGCTGTCTGGAGCCCTGAGATGTTGCGCCATTGGCCATGGGTCCCACAACTGGTATTGATCAGAGCTGGTATGTGAAACTAGTACTTTCTAACTTTAAAGTCATATTTCTATCTGCAGCTCTTTACCACCTTAACTAAAAATAATGAATCTTGATATTTCAATTCAATTACAAGAAGTTATTTTATTCAACCATGAAATAGTCTGTAGAATATTGACTAGTAAGGAATCAAAGTATGACATAGACTTGTCTTGGGATTATTTCTATCTGAATTCCATCAAAAATATGGAAGTGAGATAAAATAGCAATAATGACAGCAAATATAAACGTAGTATTTTAAGGTTTGCAAAATGTTTGCCACTTATTGCTTCTTGAGGTGGATAGTATTCAGATGTTCCCCATTTTCCAAATAAGGAAACTGAGGCTAAAAGGTCTCTGAGGCAGGATTTGAACTCAGGCATGTAGTCCTCTACATGCTTCATTCTGGGGGAGTACATTTCAGAGTTCAGAGATAGGAGAGGTAGGCTCTCATTAACTATAATTTTACTAGGGAAGTTACTTCAAAAGATGTGAAAAATTCAAGAATAAATTCTGATTCAGATGAACAGGGGAAGCTATTTAAAAAGACCGATGTGAATACAAAGGGAATTCAGTGACCAATTTAGATTTTTAAAAGAAAGAAAATGAAGTCTAGGGTGGGTAAATTGAGGATGACCATAAAAGAGCAGACACTGTAATAATAGCACTAGAAAGTGCTAAAGGCTTAAATATAAGCTGAGGCTAGCAATGAATGGAGAAAAAAGAGAATTGAGAAAATTTAAGATTATATTGGACATAAATGGATGAGTGGCAAAAGGAGATGCCCTGAAGATAAGGTGGGCTGCTTATACAGCAAGGCAACTGATAGCCTTACATTTTTAGCCATAGGAGGATATGATCTAGAGATCTAGAGATGCTTTCTGCCCTCTCCCCAACTCCCTCCCATGGAAGACTGCTGGAGGTCATTGATAGGAGGTTGAGAAGGTACAGACAGGTTGTTATCTGCCCCCTTGAAGGGAGTACCCACATCGACAAGATCACAGATCCATTGAAGTATCATCAAAGCAGACAGAGAGAGATGCTACAGATGTAGGAGGAGATCAGTCCTTTTGGACCAGACAAAGCTTGGCCAGACAGCCGAGTACACTGGTTTTGTAATCCGAGGACCTGGCTTCAAATCACAGCTGTATCTTATGACACTCATGACCTTAGGCATGTCGCCTAACTCATCTGTACTTCAGATACATCATCTATAAAATGAGGGAGACAGAAGGTGGGGAGGTGGACGATATGACCTCTGTGATCTCTCCCAACTCTAAAGTCTATGATGCTAAGTCACAGAAAAGCTCTGGGCTTGAAGATTTAGCTACTAAGCCCAGAAGAGAGAGCTGCTCTGGGGGAATGGGGAGAGAGAAGACCAGCTGGAGAGGAGTCAATTTGGTAAGAGTAAAGACAGGATGGGTAGATGGAAAGTTGCTGGAGAGGCTTAACTTTTCCCATTCATGAGAAAATTAAAAAATAAAGAGGATAGCCCTAGCTTGATTCACTCTATGAAATCAACATAGTAAGAACTTTGAAATAAATATTCTACTGTATTTCTCATTCATCTAGTGAGAAGACTATTCATTCATTCAGCAAATAATCAGTAAGATTTACAATGGGGGACAGCCGGGTGGCTCAGTGGATTGAGAGCCATGCCTAGAGTTCTGGGTTCAAATATGATCTCAGATACTTTTTAACTATGTCATCCTGGGCAAGTCACTTAACCTCTGTTGCCTAGCCCTTACCACCCTTTTGCTTAGAACCAATATACCCTATTGTTTTTACGATGGAAGGTAAGGGCTTAAAAAAAAGATTTCCTGGAATAATGAAATATTCTAAGGAGAAGTAAAAGGGAATTAAAATAATGCTGTCTCTCGAGGTTTTTAACCACCTAATATGCAGAGATAAGATGTGTTTATGGACAAAAATATGACCCACTGGAATATGATTTTAAAAAATCTGGCTCTAAGATTCCATAATTCTAGAAACACAACATTTGCATTTCAAACAACTTAGCACTTCCATGAAAAGAATCCCCATCATAATATATCCCACCAATGGTAATCCAACCTCTGCTTGACATTATTCTTTGAGGCAGCCCTAATTGTTAGGATGTTTTCTCCTGACATTGTCTATATTTGGCTTTTGTGAATTTCCACATTTCCCCCTTGTTTTTTCCTCTGAGACCAAATGGAAATTTGATCCCATCTCCTCATGATAGCCCTTCCAATATTGGAAGATGGCTATAATGTACCCTCTGGATCTTCGATAAGGCAAACATGCTCATTTCTTGATTTTCATATGACATAATCTCAAGTTCTTCACAAGCCTGTTTACCTTCCTTGGGCTATTCTGTAGCTTATTGACATCTTTCTTAAACTCTCATGGGGAATGGGCTGAATGCAATGGGATTACTATCTGATTTCTGGAAACTGTTCTTCTCTTAATGTAGACCAAAATTCCATTTAAAAAAATTCTGTTAATTCCTTGTGAGCTTTCAATCCACTATAAATCCCAAATCTTTTTCAGAAGAAGAAATCTGTGGATTATTCATGCCTCCACCATATTGGATTTGTGAAATTGATTTAAAAAATCTAAGTTTAAGACTCTATATTTATTCCTATTGAATTTCACAATGTTAGTATTTCACAGGGAGCTTTCCAGTGAGGAAGTTCCCTCTACCAGTGCATATGGGGAACTGCAATCTATAGACTGAGAGGTTAAATGATTTTCCCAGGCACACAGTTTGTATATGTCAAAGGCAGAATGTGAATCTGTATTTTCTTGACTCTGAGGCTGTCTTTCTATAACTATACTATTTTGTTTCTCAAAAGTTTCTAAGAAGATTATAAAGTCTCTGATATCAGATGAGCCAGCATCAATTCCTTCTTGGGGATGGGTGGGTTTAAAAATTCCATTTGAGGAGATTTGAGCTAAGATTTAAGGAAAGAGTAATGATTTCAAGAGTCATAGATGGGCAGAAGAAAGGCATTCTAGGCAAAGACTCTATGGAAATAGAAAAGTCATCATAGAATGGACATATTCCAGAGAGGAGGAGGGGGTCTAGTTTGGCTAAAGCATAATGAGGAAGTAATATGAGTCAAAGCTGGAAAGATTAGTTGAAGCCAGGATGCAGAGGGCATTGAATGTCAGTCTAAGGAATTTTATCTTTATTCAATTGGAAAAGGGGAAATCAATGAAGGTTTGTTGCTATTGTTGTAAGTGGTGGTGGCAAAGGTTGTTCATTTTGAGCATGACTGATATGTATTATTGGACATCTAGATTCTTTTAATACAGTCAGAGCTCTTCATTTTTCCAGTTGTTTATTTATTCTACAGAGTTCTTTTTTCTATGTAAATTTTCTAATTTTATAGAAAACATGTATTACTCAACAAGCCAGCCTAGCTGAAACAGAAGTGCCCCAAATAGACAGAAGGTGACATGAGGAAGGTGGGGGAGAACACCACACAACAAATACTTCCTCTCAAGTACTATGTATGTAAATGGCCACTGAGGACCCCAAGAACTTCACGGGGAGCAGGTTTCATTATGCCACTGAATCTCTCACAATCTGACTCCAATTCTGTCCATTAGGGCAGTAACCCCAAGGGAGATGTGGCCCTCACAGCTGTATCTGTTGGTCCACAGTCTCAACCTCTTCAGCAGTCATAGGGACTGGATATTCTATATATAATATGCAATATATTGTTGTATATAATATAATTATGTAATATATATTATATATATACACAAATACACATATATGTAGTATGTATATAATCAACCTGGAAGAGAAAATTCTTGACACCAGAGTTCTTACCACTGAATGGATCTAATTTTGTTATTTGAAATAACTGTAAAGATATGTTTGTACATCAGCTTTATCTTCCTTCTATACTCCAGCTAAACTGGATTACTTGCTCTCCAGACCTCTGGGCCTTCCCATCTGTCCTGATGCTGACCACTGGCCTAAGTGTTAACCTTCACTGCCTCATCTGCACACAGGGCTGGCCATACTCTTGGTCTCACCTTACCTATAACCATTCTATCTCCAACATTTTGAATGAGGATTTTTTTCTTTCTTTCCATCTCTCCCTTTGCTTCATTCTTCCCAAGTCTCTATTTTTATCCTCTCTATGGCTACCAGGCACTCCACCACCCCTACTGTAACCTCATTTTCCTTCCTTTCATAATCTTGATCTTGGAGTTCAGTAGATAAGCTTAGCTTCCACTCCCCATCGTCCCCTTCCTATCACATATCTTTGATAAACTCCCAATCCAGTGACTTATTCCACGATAGGACTTCTTCATTCTTGCCAACAAGCTGTTGAGTGCCGCTGTTGGAGCTCATGTACCTGGGCCAACTGGGTTCTCTACAAATGTGTATGATCTAATTTTGTTTGTCCCTCTCTGCTACAAGACAGTCTTTCTGTTCTCCCATAATTCTATTACACTCCCTTCAGTAGCTATTTCAAACTTTCTCTTTCCTCCCCAAGTCTTTCAACCTCTGCCCTTTATGCAATTCATCTTTTTTTTAAATTTATACCTTCCATCTTAGAATCAATATTATGAATTGGTTCCAAAGCAAAAGAGGGATAAGGGCTAAGCAATGGGAGTTAAGAGACCTGCTCAGGATCATACAGCTAGAAAATGTCTGAGGTATGTGACTCTGGGCAATTAATCTCATACAACTTGCCTCGAATTCCTCTTCTGTAAAATGAACTGAAGAGATAAACAGCAAGCCACTTCAGTATCTTTGCCAAGAAAACTCCAAATGGGTTCACAAAGAATCAAAGACTACTGAACCATGGCAGTCTTTTTGTAATGAAGGTAAGGTCCCATACCTTACCCATACCATACCCACAATGAATGTAATCACCAAAGATCCAGAAACTTTAAATAAGTCAAGGGTAAACTAGGTGTTAAAGGCATTCTCCTAACAACCTAAGTAAGTGTCTTAACCAGTCCTTAATCTGAAGAGAATATATAGCTATGACTTTTGAATGAAGGCAGATGATGCCATGCAGGATACATCTTGTGATTATCTAAATTAGACATATCTGTCTTGCCTAGGTATAAACAGAGCAATTGGTCTACTTGTGAGCTAGACCAGCAGTAAGCCAGCTCAGACATGAACTCAGAAATTGGGGATGCAGGATCCAAAATTGGAGCCAGGCTCCTGAGAGGGAATTACTAGAGGGAGGAGGAAGAAATAATTTTTATTTATTTTTCTTCCTCTCCATACTGACTGTTTCATCTGAGATGCTGGGGTGGTAGCCAGACAGCAAAAATACTGAACTAAAATTAACAGTCTCTTTCCTTAGGCACCTGTCTTTTAGCATCTTTTTGTCCTTGGGGTGCCATTTTGTTTCCACCTGCAAACCCACAATAGCTACCTCAAGGACTGAAAGACAGGCACCCAAACAAGGAAGGAGGAAATTTAAGGATCATGTTTCTTTGCACTAGGGAAGAATGCCAACTATGAACTTGGGAAAGAACTTCTAGGCCATAATGGACCAAGAGTTGGAAATTATCCCTCAGACATCTGCACAGGTTCCTATGTTCTTTTTGTATGTACTTCCTCTTCCCAAATAACTATATGTATTTGTCAGAAAGTGTGCTCTAGGCTTTTGGTAGGAATATTTTATACCAACTGCTATTATGCCATATCAGTAAATATTTTTGCTTAAAGCTAATTCAAATAGAGTCAGGATTTGAATCCAGGGTCTCTGACTTCAAAGCCAGTGCCTTCCCCACGACTGTACCACACAATCCAGAGTCACTAGTTCTCTCACCATTTTCACCATCCCCATATGAGAGACATTCTAGTTTGGCAAAATTTTTCTTAAAACACCCACAGCTAAACACATTCCCTTTGCTATAGTATATATGACTATATATAATATAGTGATATAGAACATATGATATGCATTTAGTATTATTATAATTACATAATATCTACACAATTAATATAAGGCCATTTGGAGAGGAAATACACCAAGAAACAAAGGAAACCTGGAAAGGCTTCATTTGGAAGTGACTGAATCTTGATGGAAAGCAGGAATTTGAGGCAGCTTTGAGAAAGGAGAGAATTCCAACAGTATGATGGCAATCACATGTTGACAAGAGGGGACATTTACAAGAGATGTGGAGCTAGACAGGACAAGATTTGGCAACTGACTATGTGGAATGAAAATGAAGAAGTAAGAATGATACCTGTTTGACTAGAAAGATGATAGAGCCCCTCTACACCAATAGGAAAGTTCAGAAAAGAGGCTAGAAAAGAGAGTACAAGATAAACGGGTTTGGTTTCTGACATTTTGAATTTGAGAAGTCTATGAAAAGTCAATTTGCAATGCAAATTGTGATTTGAGAGATGGGCATTGGGAAATATAGATCTAACAGATAATAATTAAATGTATGATGATTAATGAGATCATCAAAGAAGGTACAGAGAAAGTGGGCTCACAAAAGAACCTTGTGGGACACCCAGAGTTACTAGGTGTCTCATTGATATTGAATCCGCAAGAGATATAGTGATGATTTATCATCTTTACTATGGTATTAATATGTATATACATTTAAAATATTTCAAAAACAATTCCATGTACCCCAGACTGAGAAAGAGCAACTAGACAAGTGGAAGAACCAGGGTCATAAAACCCAGAGAAAATAGGGAACCCAGGAATAGAAAATGAATAATAGAGTTGACTGATGCCAAAAGGTCAAGGAGGATGAGTAAGAAGGGGGTATGGCATTTGTCAGTTAAAATATAAATGTACTTTGTATAAATTATCTCAGTGAATATTTATTAAGATCTTATGTATTGGGTGATATATTTTTGGTTGACAACTTTGTGCCAGACATAACAGAACATTACTAGTCTTCATCACAGAATAATGTTTAAAAAATTTAAGGGAATTTAAGCTCAAGGTAGTGAGGTAGAAAGAGCACTGGCCTGGAGAGTCCAGTTAGAGTCTGACTCTATCATTATGGTTCTTTGAAAAAGGAGGCAGCTGAGTTAGCACAGTGGTCAGAAAATTCATCTTCCTGAATTCAAATCTGGATTCATATACTTACTAGCTGAGTGATCTTGAGCAAGTCACTTAATCTTATTTGCCTCAGTTTCTTATCTCAGAAGGAAATGGCAAACCCAGTGTCTTTGCCAAAAAAAATCCAAAAATAGCAACAACCCACAGATGGGGTCTCAAAGAATCAGACATGACTGAACAAATGAAAAAGAAAGTGAATCTTTGAACCTTTGATTTATCATTAGTAAAGTGAGTGGGGCTGGGTTAGATGAGCTCCAGGATCTCTTCCAGCTCTATAACTATGACTCTGTTGAGTAGTTCTTTCAAATTTTAGCATGATTTTTATGCTATTCAAAGTTTTATTGCAAAAGCTGATGCTTTGATGAGACCATCAGACATGATTATATTGTTTACATGTTGGATAGAATTAAGATCTTTCAATGGAGAAAGAGGATATCTTCTGTATTCTGTATGTATTCTGTACCAATAATCTGAAAATAGGCAAAAGTACATAGGGTCTGCCTCAGCTGGCTTTTGGAACTCATGGTGAAGTTACTGGGGATGAATGGGCAAAGAAACTGTCTCCTCTCCTGGTTCACAATGATATCATCAAGTTTGCAGAGTGATGAGATTTCCATTCTTTATGGACAGCTTAGGACTTAAGTCCTATCAGTTTTTCTTTACTGAATTTTGTCATGAGATCACAGATTTAGAGCTGTTGACTCTTATGAGATCAGTTAGGGTAAGACTTGGAAAGATGATGAAGATGGGGAAATGACAGAGTCAAGATTCAAACTCATTTCCTCTGATCTTGGATTTAATGCTCTTCCCAGGTCATTCCATCACCAATTTATTATGGTTTAAAATAGTAGTAGTTTAGTTAGTCTGTGAGGGGGAAGGGATTACTTTTCCCTAAATTGAACTTAAAGTATATCTGACCAGCTCCTTTGCCTCTCTACTTCTGTTATTTACAGAGTTTGGATACCTTCATTTTGAGCCATCCAAGTGAAGCCATCTTGCCCAACTGTGAGGAAGTGAAAAGTAGAAAAATAGCCAGGGTAGGAGTACTTGACGTTTTTATTTTTTGCTTTATGGATCCCTTTGTTGGAGTCTGTGGACTTCTCAGAATAATGTTATTTAGTGTACAAAAGAAAATACAGAGCCTTAGAAAGGAAATGAATTATGTTGAAATAGTTATCAACATATTTAAAAAGTCCATGGGATGCAAATTAAGCCCCCGATTCAAAATAATAAATGACTCCACAGTTATAGCCAATACAAACAAGCAACTCTACCATGTCCTAAGTCCCTGCTTACCTCACCTAGTCATGATTGGTCTATTTCAAAAGGCATTTGACACTAGTTTCAGCCCCTTTTGCTTTCTTGGTTAGGAAACCAGGGTGCTTCCAGCCCTTGCTCTCTCTTTATCTTAGACTGGAATTCTGGACATCTATCTGGATATCTATCACATGTCTCAAAGATGGAGAGTAAAGGAGTTGAGAGACTGGGCAATTGGAGGAACAGGTGGCCATGGGTACCATCATTATTTTTTGGTATCTACTCTAACTCCTCATTTGCATGTTATCAGAAAAAATCCTCAAGAATCAAGGCAGTATTCCCTGAGACCTAGAATTCTACTTGCTTACCAGACATGCTCTAACTTGATTATTTCCCCCAGAACTTTACCTCAGTAATTGATCTGCCCCAGGCATAAATACCATCTTCACGTTTATTACCAACGATGTAAGCCAAGACTCTTTTTGTGTTGGGCTGAGTATATAGGCTGCTTTGTTTCAATGGTACTACAGGATTGCGTTTGTTCTGCTGACTTTGGACCTCAGAAAGTTGTGCCTAGTGAGAGAAGAGCAGCAGGGATCACCATATTAATGACCTTAGCTTGGAGAAGACTGAGGATTCTGTAAAGAATTAAAAAAGGGGATGGGAATGTTAGGAAACAAATAAAGAAAATCATCAACATGTTTACTTTATCAACAAGAGACAGACCGAATCTAATCAGATGAAATAACTTGGGTTAAAAATAATATGCCAAGAAGTTGTGTTACTAATAATGATGTCTGGCATAATATAGCAGATAAATGTCTTTTTAAAATTTTTTAAATTTATTTTTTTTATTTTTTATAAATTTTTTGATAAATTTTTATTTTTTTTAAATTTTTTATAAATTTTTATAAATTATATTTAAAATAAATAAATAAAATATATTATAAATATTTATTTATTTTTATCTTTATTTTCTGTCTTAGGAACAACTCTAAGACAGAAGGGCTGGGGCTTGCCAAACAAGATGAAATGACTTACCCAGGGTCACACAGCAAGGGAGTATCTGGAGTCTAAGAGATGTCCCATTTCCCCAAGAACTTTGACTTGTACTTCTCTGTCCTTTTCCTAACTTTGAGAAATCTTTCCACACAGGGACAGTCCATTTAGATGAAAACTTCCCCCAAACATGGGGGGGAAATGTGGTTTGTTCCCAGGTCTACATCTCACTCAAGCTGACCTTTCTCTTCCCTCCTCTTTTATGAACAGCAATCTTGATTGATTAACCATATGGATTGAAACTACTTTCTGAATTTCACACTTCTGAATGTCTCCATTGCAATTAGTTTTTCACTCTTTGCTCTTTTCACATATTGAGCCAGACCCTTAGGAGTGATGAGCAATGAAGCCCTAAGACTCATCTTTCCAGTACTCAATGTAATTGCCTATGTACATATCCACTGGGCCTTTTTCTCCTCTTTGCTAAGGCCATAATTCGTGGTCCCCCATTCAAACAAAACACCTCATTCGGAGTTGACTGTCCATTTAGGAACCCTTCAAATGCCAACTTGTCTTGCTACATGCTTAACATGCATAACTGGCCAGACACGGAGAATAGATCAGAGATGCATTTGACCCAAGTCAACCTTGTTTCAAATATTGGTAGAGAAGTAGGAGTCTTCTTTGCTGACTTCTGACATACCTCAGCACTTTCTATGTGCTCCAGTAACTTCTTTTCCTCCTGAGAGGGGTCCGACCAGCCTTTGACTTCCCCATGCCTAGAATGGTTTTTTGTAGGAACCATTTTGGAGATTTTAGGTGCCAAGACTCGTCGTCCTAGAAGGAGAAATTGGAATATCTGAGTTTTCAAGTACAGGCTTTAAAATTTTACATGAATCAAACCTGAATTCTATTTATACTAGAGTAATATATATTATAGTATGTACTATAATATATATATATATAATATATAATATAGCAATGATTTCTAGAGAGCTTTAAGGCTTGCAATGTGCTTGGCAAATTTCAGTTTATATCATCCTTACAACCCCCCTGGGAGATAGATGCCATAATTGTCCATATTTTACAGATGATGTAACTGAGGCTGAGGGATACAGGGTCACGCCGGTTATAAGTGCCAAATCCAGGTCTCTCTGACCCTTAAGTTCAGTACTTTATTCACAGTGGCTCCTGATCATAGTCAGGATGACACATCAAGGATGTGAGATTTTTGTCAGAATGTGAATTTCAAGGTAGACTGGATCATCCCCCATCATGTGTATGTAGTTGAAGAAATACCAAACACTCAAATAAGTTAAGTTATTTGACTTTAATCATTGTGCTAGTAAGGTTTTCATATTTTTGGGGGGACTCCAAACCCAACAGTTTTACCTCTGCCTTTCCCAAATAATAGCAGAAGCAGGATTGCTTGGGGATGGGGCAAGGGACCACTGACTCCTATGGTTTGTTCCATCACGGGCATACAAAAGATGAATCAAGGAAAGCTTTGTGTTAAATGGAGCAGTGACTTTCCAATTGAGTTGGAATAGAACAGAGTAAAGCCAGGCAGGCCAAAAGTGGAGAAAGAAAACTACAGACCAATCTCGTTAATGAATATATATGCAAAAATCTTAAATAGGATACTAGCAAAAATACAACTACAACAAGTAATCATGAGGGTCATCCACCATGATCAAGTAGGATTCATACCAGGAATGCAAGGATGGTTCAATATTAGGAAAACCATCCACATAATTGACCACATCAACAAGCAAACCAACAAGAACCACATGATTATTTCAATAGATGCAGAGAAAGCCTTTGATAAACTACAACACCCATTCCTACTAAAAACACTAGAAAGCATAGGAATAGAAGGGTCGTTCCTAAAAATAATAAACAGTATATATCTAAAACCATCAGCTAATATCATCTGCAATGGGAATAATCTAGATGCATTCTCAATAAGATCAGGAGTGAAACAAGGATGCCCATTATCACCTCTATTATTTCACATTGTACTAGAAACACTAGCAGTAGCTGGTGGAGTTGTGAATTGATTCAACCATTCTGGAGGGCAATTTGGAACTATGCCCAAAGGGCGATAAAAGACTGTCTGCCCTTTGATCCAACCATAGCACTGCTGGGTTTGTACCCCAAAGAGACAATAAGTAAAAAGACTTGTACAAGAATATTCACAGCTGCACTCTTTGTGGTGGCCAAAAATTGGAAAATGAGGGGATGCCCTTCAATTGGGGAATGGTTGAACACATTGTGGTATATGTTGGTGATGGAATACTATTGTGCTAAAAGGAATAACAAAGTAGAGGAATTCCATGGAGACTGGAACAACCTCCAGGAAGTGATGCAGAGTGAGAGGAGCAGAACCAAGGAAACAGAGACTGATACACTGTGGTACAACTGAATGTAATCAACTTCTCCATTAGTGGCAATGCAGTGATCCTGAACATAGGAGGATATAGGAGAAAAACCACTATCCACATTCAGAGGAAAAACTGTGGGGGTAAAAACACCAAAGAAAAACAACTGCTTAATGACATGGGTAGAAGATGATATGACTGGGGATGTAGACTCTAAATGAAGATCCTAGTTCAAATACCAACAATATGGAAATGGATTCTGATCAAAGACACATGTAATACCCAGTGGAATTGTGTGTCAGCTATGGGAATGAAAGGGATGGGAGAGGCGATGGAGGAATAGAAAATGATTTTTGTAACCAGGAAATAATGTTCAAAATTGACCAAATAAACAAAAAATTTAAAAAAATTAAAAAAAGAATAGAACAGAGTAGAGCAGGATGTTTGCTATTTGGATGAGAGCTTCTCCCAAGTTAGAGAAGGCATTTATTACACTCATTATGTGCTAGCACCATTTTACTTTTCTATTTATATTTCTAGTACATAACATGGTGCTTTGTATATAGCAAATGTTTTATGAGTGCTTTATTATTCATTCATCTATTTATCCATTCATTCAGATACAGAGGAGGCTGGAATAAGGGGTTGGATCTCTTGCATAACTGGTTCTTTCCCAATCAGCAAGTTGGCTATGGTTTCTTTCTTATAGAATATACCATGACAAAATGTATAGTAGAAGGAATTCCAGAAGATGAGAGGTGTGGAGGCAGGAACAGGACAGCCTCTGTTCAAGTGATGGCGGCTGGCTGAAATTGACTGGTGCATAGATCACAGAATGGGGAATTGAAGCTAGAAAGGTTGTGGAAGACCCTTGAAGCCTAGGTTGCAGCTCAAGCCTTTGAAATAGCCATAAACAAACCTCTTCTTTTGCTGACTAGCCAGAGCAATAATGCCGTGCCTTTCTCCAACCTAATACGCACTGCCCAGTTCCACTGTGATTTACTTGGAGAGAATTCACTGATGACCTATATTGTCACCATCACCTCCATTAGACTGGGAACACGTGTTTTGTTCTTCTATAATAATAAGCCTTTCCCACAATTAGCTTCATGGCCTGGGGATTAAGCATTTCTAAAATAATATTAACTCAAGAGATAGGAGGCTTTTGCTTCTATGTAATCACACCCTGGGAGCGTGATTAGCTCCTGACACCTTTGTGATGCCCTTTGTTCTCAAAGAAGCTGGGAAGCTTGGAAGCCCTACGATATTGAATGCTGAGAAATAGTTTATCCAGGATTTAAGACATGGTAATTTCTGCATTTAAAATAATGGGTCACATTCAGCAAAGGAGCAATAAGAAGAGATAAATATTGCATATGTATTTGAAAATGTCTTCTTTCTCCATTTTACAAACATCCATTGGATGCTTTGTTCCTTTAAAAAAGACATTCGGTTCATGAAATGAGGTTTTTCTGAGAGTTTTGCGTAAATATTAAGGTGAAGCTTATTCTCAGTAATTTAGGGTTATTATTGTTAATGAAACAGACCTGATGTGCAAGGCTTCTTAGAGCTGGACAAAACCAAGAGTAATAATAACTCCCATTTATATAGTTTTTGCAAAACATTATATGCATATATATATATATATATATATATATATATATATATATTATTTCAAAGAGAGCTCTGGACTTGGAGTCAGGAAAGCTTGAATTCAAATTCTGCCTCAGATACTTACTAGCTATGTGACCCTGGGCAAGTAACTTAAACCCTCTGTGCCTCAGTTCCTTGATCTGTAAAATGAGGATGATAGCTTCCTCAACTATGACAACATTCCAGAGTTTTTGGAAGGATAAAATAAAGCACTATTTTAAGGCACTCTGCAAACCTTAAATGCTGAATCTGGATTAGTTATTATTATTATTAAGCCAGAAAAAAACCCTATGAGGTAGGAAATATAGGGGTTATTGATCTCTTTTTATGTATTAAGAAGCGGTGACTAGAAGAGCTTAAGTGATATATGCATGATCACAAAGCCAAAGTCCATGGTTGAATTTACATCCATGTCTTCCTGATTCTGAGTCCAGTCCTTTATCCACTCTCCCAAGGGTTTGTGTAATCCTTATTTTGTCACTAAGCTCTTTGGCAGGCTGTTGAAGCCTATGGCATCTTTTTCAGAATAATGTTGGTGGTCAACATTCATAAATAAAGGAAATGCTAAACTTAATTTAATGATTAGTGACACTAAAGATGCAAATCCCCCCCCCCATCCAAGTTCACAACTACAATTCCATCCATTAGACCCCAGGTTAAAAATCCTTGAACTGTGCTACAATTGGCTAGTTTGTTTGGGCCAATTCCATCATTTTACTAGACGATCCCTGGCGTAGCACTTTCCTTTTTCAGGGAAGATCAATAACTCCTTTGTTTCATACAATTGTTTCATACAAAGGGCACTAAGAGGGTAAATGAGTTGCCTAGGGTTACACATACAGGCTGCTTCAGAAGCAAGATGTGGACCTGTATTCTGATTCCAAAGTTGGTTTTTCATGACTCTCAGAATGAGAGAATTTAGCTGAAAATGTTTTGGAGAACAGAGTAGAGAGCAGGGTGGTTAGGAAGACTCTGCTGTGTTTCCACTAGGGTGAGATTAGCCTCTTGACTTAAAAATAAGGATGAATTATTGGTTTTGTAGAGGAGCTAGTCTAGTAAGTTTTAGAACTCTGCTCTGAGTCTGAGCTGCCCTGATTTATCAATGAATGAGGGAGTACAAACTGACCTAACCCATTTTCTGTAGATGGCCCCAGAGCAAGCATCCATCCATCCATCCATCCATTCATGTAGCATCCATCAGAGAGTGGACAGCTCTCTCTCTCTCTCACACACAATAGCAATTATTTCTCAGGGAACAGTAATAAAAACAACACCATCACTGCTTCAGCAGAGGGTATAAAATCCTGCAAGGATGTCTCCACTGTATCCACAGTATCACCCTCCACAAAAAATTCATTTTTTTACTCCTCCTCCTCCTCTATTTGTGCCATCTCTCTCTAGGAGAATATAATAATCTACACAAAGATAAGAATGACCTGCTTGCCTTTGGACTTACGTTACTGGCTGCTGCCTGGCACATAGTAGGTACTTAATACTATTTTCCTCCTTCCTTCACACTTTCATAGTCTTGATCATTTGCTTGATTTCCTAATAGTTTGACCACTACACTATGCAAAGGTCCCCACACACTGGATGAAGCATTTTAAAATCATTCATTTTAGAATAATTCAAATAATTAAAACCCATTAGGTTACCAAGTGAAGGAAAATAGTGCCACATATTGGAAAGTATCAATGAATGGTCTCTGGCATCCCTTTTAGCTCATATATCCACAACACTTTTGATCTGTGATGACTTTTTTTAGGAGAATGAGATCTTCTTGAGTATAGCAAGCATGTAAATTTGTTATTTAAATTTTTTTCAATTACATTTAGAAACAATTTTTGACAAATGTTTTCTGACATTTTGTAATTGAGATCCTCTCCCTTCCTTTCCCCCCAACTCAGATGAAGTAAATAGTTTGACATAGCTTATATCAGTGCTTTTAAACATGTATATAGAATTGATAGATTTGGGAAGAAAAATATAATGGCTTCGATCAGCCAATGAACTACAGAAGAAATGCTATTGGTAAAGATCCTTGGGGGAGACGGCAGTATATCCTTTTCTATATATCAATATGAATATTTTAATATTTTAATATTACATATAAATATATCTACATGCCAAAGTTTGTGTTTATAAACAAAATGTTAGATATTAGGATAAATGATAGTATATTCATAATAATGCAGTATATAAATAACAATTAGTATTATTAGGACAATTAGGATGAATGAGAGTATATTAATAATAATATAAATAAATGGAGAATAAGAAGGGACAAGAACATTTAGGGAATATGCATATATACAAGAATATGAATATATCAGGGAACTGAGTGTGATGGGTTTTATTTGGATATGGGAAGGTATGAAATGTGAACATGGTTTATTTTTTTAAGTCATTTATAGATTCATCAAAATATATCAATGTTATAATAATTCAATATTATATATACAATGTTATAACATACAATATTATAATACTTCAGAGAATACTGGGGTGGAATTTGGGGGATTTTTAAAACCTAGGGGCTATTTGTAGAAAATTAACCAGCCTCATAATCAGGAGGATTATAAACAGAAAATCTCACTTCAAATTGGAGGTGTGTTATCTATAATCTCTGCGATCTTGGGCAAATCACTTAACATGATTGGACCAAATTGTGGCAACAATAAAGATCTTTCTATGGTTCCTTCTGGTTCTGGCATTATCATTTAGAGATATAGCACTTTCTTCACTTTCAGGAAATTTCTCTAGGGACATTTAAGTTTAAGCACCAACTATAGCATCAATCTCTAAAGCAATGAAATTTTAATTTGGGGATTAATTTTGGGAAGGCTTTGTGTCCTTAATTGTGCTCCCTGCCCCAAATGACATGTAAAATATAAGAGATTCCATAGTGCTGCTTCGATTAATATAATCAACATCAAATATAATATTAGTATTAATAATCACCACTATTAATTATATTATTTAATTATACAAATAATTAAATATTAATTAATAATAATCACTATTAATCAAGTTGGGCTGTGGAATAACATTCTCACCCACCTAGAGTAAATAATAAAGTACTGGATCTCTAATTTCACCAGTATAGAGAACTTCCAGATGAGGAAAAGTTGGTCACCACCTTTGAAATTTATAGGGTAAAATTTTGTGGCTTGCCCAGGGTCACTTAGCCAGTATGTGTCAGTCAGAATATGAATTCAGGTCTTCCTAGCTTCAAAGATAGCAGTCTGTCCACTATATCATTCTGCTTTTCAAAGAAAATAATAGCTACATTAAATTCAATGCATATTTATGATGGCATAAATGGATAGAGAGTTAGCTTCCTCTTTAGAAAATCTAGCCTTTGACGCAATGAATTTTTGATCAAAGAAAAAATTTTAGCCAGTGCAGAGAGAATGATTAGAGGTCAAATCCAAAATTACATGGGGAGTTAAGTACCTGGGAATTAGAGTTGTAAGATAGTAAGAAATGTGAATTTAGAGGCAAAAAACCAAGTTTCAGTCCTGAATCTGCTACTTCGAACTCTATAATCTTGAGCCGAAACCCTTTCAGCCTCAGTTTCCTGATATGTAAAATAGGACAGATCTCTAAGGTCATTTATAATTTTAAATCCTATGGTAAGTAATGAAGATCAGATCTGAACACTGGTCTTTTACTCCAAATTCAGTGCTCTCTTCGACTTTTAGGGGGAAAAAAGCCCTTGTACATAAAAATTGAAGTTCTCATCTTATTTGCTTATGTTGATATGTTTTGGGGAAAGAAACATGTTTTTTAGTAGCTGCATACCGTACACAAGCTCTTTAAAAACTCCATTTTGTTTCGTCTCTGTCTTATTTTTGTTATTATTAGATGTGAGGCTGAGAACATAAATTATTGCATGACATCTTTTTTATCCCAAATAAATCATTTGATATTGTGGCAATTTTGCTTTTGGAAGACAGAGACTCGATGATTTGGCATTTCTCTTGCTAAAACATTTCAAGGTTGAATAAGTTTGCTTAATACTCTGAGGTCAGTCCCCAAGTGCAACCCTCTTGTAAATCTGAGTTATCATTGAATTACCTTTATTTGATTCTCTAGTAGAGTGTGTGGATTGCAGGGATTAGAAAACCAATTCTTACCATTTCCTTCTCCAGCTCATTTTACAGATGAAGGAACTGAGACAATGACTTGCCTTGAGTCACACAGCTAGTATCTGATGCTAGTTTTAAACTCAGGTCCTGGTGCTCTATTCACTTGTGCCACCTACCTGCCCTCTATCAACTCTTCTAAGACTGTCAAATTACCAGGAAGATGATGATCTACCCTGATAGAAGGAGATCACTCAAAAGGAGTTCTTTACTTTGATGAAATCATGGACTCCAACCCCATAATGTAGGAACCCTTATAGGAAAGCCTGGTGACACAATTGCAAAAAAATATCTTATATCTTGTCCTCAATGACCAAAGGGGCCAGTTATGCACAGAAATAGCTATAAGTTAGACTATCATAAATATAAAGGAGAGGTCAAACAATTGAATGAGAGTTTCAAAGAAGAAGGGGTTCATTTGGGGGGAGTCAGTGTGGTCAATGGAAAAATCTTTGGCCATGGACTCAGAATTGAAGAAAATAGTAAGTAATGATTCTCAGGTTTAAAAACAGTGACTGAGGAAGAGAGGATCACAGATTTTGAGGAGAAGGCCACCATTTAATTCCGCCACCATTTAATGCCTCTACCTCCCTTTACAGATTAGGAAACTGAGGTTCAGGGAGTTTAAGAGATCTGCTCAAGGTCTTAAAGGTAGCAGCCTCAGAGGCAGTATTGGAACCAAGGTTCTTTGAGTAGAACCAAGGTATTCTTCACTGTAACTTGTTATCTCTTTGCCATTGACAGATTTATAGAGTCAGGAAGAGGGAAAGATGTCAGGAAGGAGAGGGAAGTAAAGGGGGAAGGAGGGAAAAAAGAAGACACTGAATTTAGTTTGGGATGGGTTGAGTTTGTAATTTGGACAGGATGTCTGATATTTGATTAAGTATTAAAATAAATATTCAAGAAATGTGGCATTAGCTATGAGCTTTGCAGTGCCTTTCATAGCCATGTTTGTCTACAGTTCATTAGACAAATACCTGTCTTGAGTAAATCATCAATCAGTAAATTGAGGTCATATTCTGAATTCAACAGAACATACTCATGAGTTCTTTTTACCAACCTTTTAACTGTCTCATTTTGTGTTTCATGACATCCAAATCAGCCAGAATTTTGTCCTTCTTTAGCCAGTTCGCTCTCTCAAGTTTTTCTGATTTTTGCAAAGCTGTAATAGAAAATCAGGGTCTTTATCTTGAATTCTCTTATCAACAGAAATTTATCACACATGCCGATAATTTGTAATGCCCCTGACATCCATGAGATAGATCCAATTAGAGACAAGTAATTAAAAGGTGAGGGTCATCAAAAGAAACCCTTTTGACAGATGAACGTGCTTAAGGCATGTCCATGTGGAATCAAAGAGGGGAAAAATAGAATCGGTGCTTTATTATATGTTTCCCAAATCTGTTCTGTGGCAAAGGAAGCCTGGTTTGGAATTATTTGCTTTTTTTTTAACACCCACCTACTGCCTAAAGGGGGCAATTCTTAAAAATGAAGATGTGCAGATAGGTCTTCCTCATGGTGAATTAAACTCATTTGTTATTTTGTAATGTATACCATTATTCCCAGCCTTGTAGATCGAGAATCTCTTTTTCATCTAAATTAGACATTTTCCCAGACAAAATATTTTATCCCCGTAAGAAAAAAAAAAAGGCACATCTGGGATATGAAGCCATCTATCCTCTTGCCCAGATGAATTGATAGACCCAACCACTCATTCTTTGCATAAATGTAGCACTACACTGACATGGATATTCATTTAATTCATTTTCCATAAAATAAACTGGGAACTGATTCCTTGTTTTTTTCCTCTCTATTCAAATTTGCTTAGAAATTTTTTTTAAAAGTTACCATCCAGAGGGATAAATGGTTCCCCACATGAGACCCAAACTTCTATAGGCGTTTTGAGAATAAAGGTCAGCAAAGCACTGTTGACAGAACTCCAACGGGCTGATGATGAGTGTGAACGTGTCTTGATTTCCACTTGGCTTGTTTTTTTGTCTGAGAAAGATAACAATAAGTTTATTTCAGTTGGAAATTTGAGAAGTGTTTCTTAATTGTATATTTTGTTTAAAAATTAAGGGATCATGATTTGATTTCAGCTTCTTCACAGGAAGTGTCTTACAATAAGGCATCAGAAATTTTACATTTCAGAACATGATGTAGGGATAGAGTTAGGGACAGACTGGTTTCTAGGGTTAGTTGAAAGTCATTACAATGGTAGGTAAAATTGTCAAATTGTAAATACCTGCCTAAATACGCTGAAAATCCACCAAGAAGCAAGCAAATGGCACCTTGCCTCCAGTCAGAACATGGTGTTCTTGTTCAGAGATTATAGGCAAACGGGAAAATCTTTGATGTGGCTTTCTCTGGGTAGGGATTCATTTGAAATGTTTCAATCCATAAATTTGGTGGTCAATGCCATTTCAGATATTACTTGGTTTTATTCAATGACTGAACAGAAAAGCCTAAATTTATTGCTTCGTTCATGATCCATTTCTGTCAATAATGTCTACTTTCTAAGACATTTATATTTCAAGCCAATAGATTAATCAAAATTGAAGAAGCCCACTGAGTGCCAACTTTTATCCAGAACTTAAAATGTTTGTGAGTTTTCTTCTTCTATGTATATAATGCAGTAATTTTTTCTCTACATTTTCTATTATATTCCATAAAAGAAAAAACCCACCTGGAATTTCATGAATAGTTTTGTGACTACCTATTGGAGTAATTTTAACTTCAGTTCATTCTCTCCAGCTTATCTTATAGATATTTATATAAGGCACACCCATACCTTTAGGTACCTTATGGTAGAAGGGTATGTCATACATACAAATAATATAAAATATCACAAGATCAGAAGATTAAAGAAATACAAATAATAGGGGGAGGGAAGATTGTAGGATCATAGATCTAGAAACTAGCTGGAAGAGCTCTCAGAGGCCATCTGTTCCAAGCCTCTCATTTTACAGTTAAAGAAATTGAAGTGAAAGAGGGTAAGTGACTGGTCCAATGCCACACAGGTCATCAGAAGCAGAGAGCATCAAAAGCTTTATGGAAAAGAGAACAGTTGAGTAGGAATTTAAAGGATGAGTAAGAATTCAATAGGCAAAATGGCAAGTGGGGGACATTCTATGCCTAGGGAACAACTTCAGCAAAGCTATAACACTGGGAATGTGTAAGATACTATAGTTGGATAGGGCTGAAAAGGTAGGGTGACATCAAATTGCGGAGGCCCTGGAAGATCAAACTGAGGAGTCACCTTATTTAGGATGCTGTAGACAGCCACATAAGATTTTTCTAGTGGAGGCATAAGATGACCTGATCTAAGCATAACAAATATTAGCCTGGTGGCAATAGGAAGGATGGATCAGGAACGAGAGAGGGTGGAATCCAGGCTTGTAGAGGTTATCAAAATATTAATGTGGTCATGAGTGGTGATGAGATTATATATCAGGGTGGTAGCAGTGAGAACAGAGAGGGGAATAGAGATTTGAAAAATGCTTCTGAGTAAATAAATGATAATAATCCATTTGGTTTGTGTGTGATTGACCATGAATGGAACCTGTAAGCCAGTGGCCAAGCTTTTATTAAGCATCTACTCTATGCCAGGCAGCTGGAATAGACATTGGTACATAGTGGATAATCCTTGGGGTTGGTTATGAAGACTCAGAAACAAGTGAACAACCTGACAACAATACATTCCAGGCATTGTGCTAAGCTCAGAGGATACAAGGAAAGGCAAAAGAGTCCCTGCTCTTAAGGAGTCTAACAGCAAAGACAGCAGGCAAAGTATGTATAAAGAAGACTACACAGGATAAATTGAAGGTAACCAAGAGGGAAGGCATGAGCTTTACTAGAAAAGTCCCATTGAAATGAACTTCCTGACTTTGTGACTTGCAACAAGTTACAAACCCTCTAGAGATCTCATCTTCCTTCATATATATATATAACTAAAGGGTTGGACTAGATTATTTCAAATGTCCCTTCTAAATCTTAAATTCCAAGACAATTGCTATGAAACCTAGAAGTAAAGGATATAAAAATGGAAAGCACCTTTTGGGGCATCAAGTCTAACCCCATTATCTTTGAGTTGAGGAATTCTGAGGTTCAGAGAAGCCAACGAAGGCAATGGGTAGATCCCAGGGCTAGAATGAAGGTCTTCTGACTCAGATTTGAGGGGATAATTCAGCTCCGCCATGTTGGACTTACCTTCTTTACTCATAATGGCCATTTCTTTGTTCTCCTCTGGAAGTGCATATTTCTTTACTTCTAGGCTTTTATGCTTCAAGTTTTCACTCACAGCCCAAAAAATTAGATCATTTAGGCTAAGAATGGTGGTGCCATCATATGTATAGAGTCTAGAAGCTGCTCTGGTCAGACCAAGCTGTATTGTGCATCCTGAAAGAAGCTGGAAAATGCATGCTATAAGAACTGAGGCACAAGGATAGGGATTTGGGGATGGTGACTAAACTCTGAAGAAGGTCATCCTCTATTTTAATGCAGAAACTCATTGAATGCCCAGGAACCCTACTCCAAACTGTAACCTAGTAGCATATATAGATATATGTGAGTCTGAGACTCAAAGATATTAAATTATTTCTCTGAGCCCATGAAAGTAGTAAATGAAAGAGTCAATATCTGAACTTAGGTCTTCCAGAAGGAGCTCTGGGTTGGGAGTTAGGAAGACCTGAGTTCAAATCTGGCCTTGGACACTTGTGTGATCCTAGGCAACTCACTTAATCCTGTTTGCCTCAGTTTCCTCATCTATAAGATGAGCTGGAGAAGGAAATGGCAAACCAATCTAGTACCTTCATCGAGAAAACCTCAAATGTGTTCATGAGGCGTCAACCAAGACTGAAATGATTGAATAATAACAAATATTATACTCACACGTAGACTATATGTATACATGTGTATATACATGGATGTTTTACATGTAATCTATATATGCACAGTTGCAATGTATCTATTCATATATGTGGTTCATAGGGCCCAAGTTAGCCTAAGTTTTCTATGACAATTCCTCCATCCATTTTGGTTATAAATCCAAACAGGATATTTGAGCACATTTTATAATCAAGGGATTTCCTTGAGGTGAGTCCTAGAAACATTGCTGTTTTCCTAATGTGGCTTAGCATTTCTGTAGTACTTCCTATGTACAAACTGCTCAAAAATGAATGATTAGTTAACCTTCATGACCAAGCTGTTGGGAAAATGGATGATAAATGTCATTACCTCCATTTTACAATGGAGGAAGGGGCAGGAGGGTTAAATTGTTTGCCTGAGGCCACAAAACCAGGCAGTGATGGAGCCTAGCTGAGGCCCTGGGAGCCTCTGGCTCCCCTGCGTTTGTTAGTTCACTGAGCACCAATGTTTTCCCAATAAACATTATTTATGTTTGACTACAAAGAGAATTTCTTTACTGTCTCCTTTCTATTTTTTTTTAGCAAGGAAGAACCTAAAGTCAATTCTTGCCTTGCTCTCTCATGCTTAGCTCGAGTACTATCCTCCCTCTCTAAATATGAGATTGTGGATAATGTCTCCCATATCTCAACTGAGAGTGTCCAGTGAGATCTTCTATTTGATGTACGTCATCCCAACAAAGGGCTGCCTAACTCCAAGTTGTCCTCCTGATTCACCTTGCCCAGGATGTACACATGGAGCTGCTTCTCTATCATTGTTCTGGGCAACTTCTAGACTCTCTCATTTTTGAATTTTGGTCCCCAAATTCTTGTGAATACTAAAATGGCTGCCATGAATATGGAGAGCACACATTCTCTATGGGAAGCTAACTGGCCTCTGGTAGGATCCAAATTAGATCACACCTGGAAAAGGGTGAAGTGCTCCTGGGGATTAACTATTACTGAGACAGAAGTGGCAAGTCTTAGTTTGGGAACAATGGGAGAAAACAAGGGATCATTCATTATCTTCCAACAACCTCATTCCACCAAGAAATAAAAATGCCTATAAAACCAGTCTAATTATATTCTGAACACAGGTGAACTCTGATTTTTTTTCACTACTAATGTTGGTGAAAATCTAAGATCCAGTTTTACTAACATATCTTCACAGATTCATGGGCGGACATTTAAATACTGGGTCTGATAGTTAATTTAAAAATTGGGAACCGATATTTAATTGTTTTGGTTTGCTCAAAAGAGTCACTTCTCTCTCCCCAAAGAACCTCCTGATGGTTGCAGATGGATAGATGTGCCCTTGTACTAAGGTGAAGTGCCAGAGAGAAATGAATGCTAAAATATTGACTGAGCACTGGGGTTTATAATTTACATAGTACTTTCATACAGAAGAATTTTTACTGGGAAAGTACCATGATTATTGGCCTGTTGGTCTATTTTTATTTGAAATAATCTCTATGTGGAAAATACATAAAATGAGCTATAAATATCACCAGAGATATATAACAGGAAAAGGAATGGGTGAGTCATGTAGTGAGAATGAGGGACAACAAATCTTATTTATTTATATCTAAATAGTAGGTGCCCATTGGCACCTACATAATGCCAAAAGAGGCAGAGGTAGTTCCCTTTCCCAAGAACATTGGATAGTTTCCTTGTATTGAATATTCAGCGAGACATGGTCAAGAGTCATAGGATAATGAGTCAACATGGACAGGTCGTGATTGGCATCAATAGAAAAAGAAACTACATCAATGAGATCTGAGGTTGAGCCAAGTATCTTAACATAGTTTCTGCTCCTTAGGGATGGAAATGAACTAAAAGATCCTTTAAGTGTGCCATGCCAATTAGAAAACAAGAGAATCAGATTTTTCTACAAAGGATGCCTAGAATGTCCAATCTAATAGCCCTTATGGATTGAGTCCCTGTCTATTCTTATAGTTGAATTCAGATATTATTTCCTCTATTAAATGTCCTTGACATCCCCATCTCAGTGACAAATTCCCCCAAAAAACCTTAACAGGGACTTAAAGAATCTCTCCAAATAATTTATTATTTTATATTGTAGAGATCTGTAATCATATCTTGGGTTCAGACTACAAGGTCTTTGAAGACCAGGGACCATGTCTTATCTAACTTTCATGTTTTCTTAGTGCCAAGAATAAAAACAGTAGGCACATAAAATACTGAATTTATTTATTAAATATTAACAACCATTATGTTAGGTCTAGCATTTATATTATATCATTATATATGTTGTATTTTGATAAAATATCATTGATATATTGATATGAGGTATCTTGAAATTAAATTGGAATATGGAAGTAAATGGGACCATAGGAAAACAGATTTAAAATCTGAAGAAACCATTGAGGTAATCTCGTCCAACTCTTTAAGTTCTGCATTTGTGAAAATGAGATAAGTGATTGACCCAGGTCACAAAGGTAGTAAGTCACACACCTGAGATTTGAACCCACATTCTCTTGGCTAGAAATTCTACATACTTCCTAATATACAAAGCTACCTATGCTGTCGTTTTTATTTATTCTTTTCAATATATTTTATTATATATTTAAATTAATCAAATAGTAATTATATTAATATAATATAATAATGAATAAATCATTAAAATAGCTTAAAGTAGGTATTTTATTATATATTTTAAAAATAAATTTAAAAGAAAAGAATTTAAAAGAATAAATAGATAAAAATGCATCTTTGTCTCTTTCTCTAGATGTAGCAATATGGTACAAGAGTACTGGCCTAGAGTCAAAAAGACTTCTTCTGGGGTTCAGACTCAGATACTTACTGTGTGACCCTAGGCAGGTCACTTAATTCTGTATGCCTCAGATTTCATATCTATAAAATTAGCTGGAGAATAAAACAGGGAACCACTGAAGTATCTTTGCCAGGTAAATCCCAAATGAGATCACAAAGAGTAGGGCAGGACTGAAATGATTCAACCACCATAACCACACACCCACCCACCTACCCAGCCACCCAACTACACACACACACACACACACACACACACACACACTAAATATATATGTACGTGCACACACATATCCAATATCTTTGTTGGACGTTATAACAACCCTGTAAAAGTCGAAGCTCTGAGATATTCATGTTTTACAAGTAAAAACAATAAAGTTGGGAGAAGTTAAATAACTTGTTCTTCCAAGCTCCAAGTCCCTTAATCTATTCCTTATGTGAAAAAAGTGTCAAATACAAATGGGGGCCACGAATTGATTGATACATAATAATCCCTGTGGGCTGTATATTAACAGTTTTAAAAAGTAATCTGATTTCTATTTCACTGATTTTTACACTTAAACAAGTTTAAATAATATAATTATTAATTGAATTTAAATTTTAAAAATTTTGTCAAATATTTGCCAATTTTGAAATCTCTGCCCTATAAACACATTGCCTTCACATCTGTATATTTTCAGCCCTACAAGATAAAAGAAAAACCTACTGCTCTTTTTTCATTTTCTTTAGTCCAAGAAATATTTTATACATAGGATATATAGGATATATATATATATATAAGAAATATATATATATATATATATATATATATTTATACAAAGAAAATAGCCATTATATCATTTGCAAGTTTAGAGGTGTTTAGGACTTTTAGCATCCATGACCACTACATTGCAAGAAAAAACAACTGACGACATCAGAGAGTCTGAAAGGAAACCTGGCATCTGAACAAAAAAAGTCACTTACCATGGGGAAAGACTGAGCAATAACTAATTTGCCATTAGAGCATCCTGTTCCATTTCTATGTGCAATTATTTTCACCGGTGTCTGGCGCATGGTTGCCAAAATATTATGTGATAAAGTATGCGTGGAGGTCTTTTTTTGAAAAGCTAATAGAAGATCTTCATAATGCCTTATAGCATCTTCAGCTTCATAAGTGGCTAAATCACCCTGCAAAACACCAGAGAGCATACTGATGACATTTTTATTGTCATAAATCTCCCAGGACAAAATATTTGTTTTGGTATTGTGACCAAATTCTGTCTCCATGTGATAAGTATATATTTTTTGACATCTATATTTTGTGTTGGATTCTTGTGAGACTCTTGTGAGATTTCTGCATGAAAATTAAGTAATTAAACTTCAGACAAATCTAAATGGCTGTGCAGCTACTCTTAGCATCCTAATATGGCCACAAATTACAGTCAGTGCTCAGGGCACTTTGTAGAGAACTATATCATTATTGTGGCAAATTCTCCAACTACGAAATACAGTTGCTGAAATGACAATACCAAACCATATTGAAGTTGGAATGGTCCTGAGAGATAAATCGATCAGATCTCTCATTTTACAGAGGAGGAAACTAATTATCAGGAAGATGGAAAGGCACAGAACTCAGGGCCAGGAATTTTTTTTGGCTCTTTTTTGCTCTTGAAAGTTTATTTTTTAAACAAATTAATTTTTAAAACCTTACTTTCCATCTTAGAAGCAATACTGTTTTGGTTTCAAGGCAGAGGAGCGGTAAGGGTTAGGCAATGGAGGGGTGACTTTCCTAGGGTCACATAGCTAAGAAGTGTCTGAGTACAGATTTGAACTCAGGACTTCTCTCTAGTCTTGACTCTCTAACTATTTAGCCACCTACCTGCCCCCTAAACCCAAGTTCTTTAATTTACACTTATACCAAGATTAGTGCTCTGTCTACTACATCACTTAGCTGCCCCAGCAATATCTTAAGTATGACAAATAAAGATTTCACACTTTCACTTTCCTCACCTCAGGAGGTGGAGGACCAGAAGTCAGCTTCGTAGCAAATAGGGAAAGAAAAAAAAACAGCCTCATTAAACATAATGCCAAATTAAGTAAACAAGTATTTTATTAAGTGCTTACCAGTGGGTAGAATATTGGAAGACTCCTCTTCTTGAATTCAAATCTGATCTCAGACACTAGATGTGCGATCTAGGGAAGTTATTTAATGCTGTGTGCCTCAGTGTCCTCATCTGTAAAATGAGCTGGAATTGGACATGCCTGAATCAACTCAACAGTAACATGTGCCAGGCACTGTGTTAAGCAGTGGGGCTCCAAAGAAAACACCATTGCTTGTCCTCAAGAAAACTCACAAAGTAATGAGGGAGACAATATGTAAACAATCATGGAAGAACGGGCTCTCTCTATAGGATAAATAGGAAATAATCATGTTACTCTCTCTCTTTTTTTTTCTTCTTATTTATGCCCTTGCCATTCCTGTTCCCTTCTCAGTCAGCAAGGGGAAAGCTGGGACTCCCCTCTCTTTATTTCTCTTCCTTTTTACACTATCAGGCCACTGATTAATTTTTTTTTCCCTTGGTTTATTTACAATGTATGAAAATAGAGATGAGATGGGATATTCATTGGGAATTGTTCCGGAGACCTGCCCCTTGGCCATGGTGCTGAAACAATGATAAATTTCACTACAAGCTTATCCTTGACAAAATTAAAAGTTAATTGGGATGCTGAAGTCACCCTGGTTTAAACTGAGATCTCATGTTGGTCAGGGGGCCGTTTGCTCTCTGGCCATTATCCATAAATTGAGATGTGGATAATTGAACTGAGGCATATTAGCAATTACCAAGTAAATCTCCCTCAGTGTATTTGCATCAGTGAAGAGTTGTTAGGGTTTCTTAGTGCCCAACATACGCACATTAAGCTGTGGAAGGGCTTGTTACTCCTTTAACTTTGAAAAGGATTAGTCCACATATTAGTTGGTTGCTGGGTGGTACAGTGATAGAGTGTAGAGTCTAGAGTTAGGAAGACTCATCTTCCTGAGTTCAAATCTGGCCTGAGACAATTACTAGCTGTGTGACCCTGGGCAAGTCACTTCACCCTGATTGCCTCAGTTTCCTCATCTGTCAAATGAGCTGTAGAGAGAAATGGCAAACTACCTGTGTGACCCTGGGCAAGTCACTTCACCCTGTTTGCCTCAGTTTCCTCAACTTTAAAATGAACTAGAGAAGGAAATGGCAGATCACTCTACTATCTTTGCCAAGAAAACTCTGCATGGGATCATAAAGAGTTAGACTTGATTGAAAATGACTGAACAACAACGGGTTCACTTACATACTATATGCTTCAAACAAACTGGATGACTGGATAGATCTTCAGCTTCATTCCATTCCCCATTGTCTATGTGTTTCCTAGTCCTGGAATGAAGTTGTTCTTTATCTCTGCCTCTCAGAAATGTCAAGGATCTCTCCTGTGGTGCTTCTTTCTCAAAATGTTCCCTGTCCTCTCCCAGTTGTTAGCCCTCTCACTCCTCAAAATACCTCACCTTTTTATGCATATGCTGCATCTCCTCAGCAAAATATAAGCTCCCATTTCTGTCCTACTCAGTACTTCATAAAAGTTTGTTGACTTAAATTAAAATGAATTGACTAGAGAGCAAAAGAGTAGAGGTAGGGAAGGGAGAAACAGAAGTGTCAGAGACGTTAAGTTCAAATTATTATTAGGAAATGTATTTTAAACTAACTAGGAAAATGATGAAGTAATTTAAAGTGGTTAGAGAAAAGTATCATTTAAAAAGAAGAAAAATAGAAAGGGCAGAGAAGAAGTTCCAGGAGTTCAAGAATTGTTTTGTTTCTGTTCTTTTATGTGATGTCCCAAAAGTCTTAGTCCAGATTAAAGCTTTTTACAGCTGTAAAAAAAGGTATAATATTATACTAAGACTTTTGGGACATCCTGGATTATCCCCTCACCCCCAGCACATAGTGGGCACTTAATATTTATTAGAATAAAATGGAATGAGTCTTGTCAATGGGCTAAAAAAGTGAGAATGTGGAAAGAAAACACAGAGCGGCAGTTTCATTGTCACAGCAAGTGTTAGCAGACCTCAGTGTATTACAAACCTGGTTCATGCCGATGACATTAAGATATTTTAAGGAGAATTGCTTTTGTTCCTTGGAACCAAAGGCACAGAGGAACTTGCTCGTTGGGGGTAATTTTTTCACTTCTTTCTGGCCAATCAGGGATTTTGCACAGGCCAGGCAGACCATTATCTTTGTCTTGCGGCCAGGTAATCGGAAGTAGTAGCCCTGGAAGGGAGAGACGAGATCTGATTGTCCCAAAGAGGCAGATCTAAAGACAACATAGACCAAAGGCTCCTTGGAAGGATTCAGAGTCTAACCCAAGACTTAAAAAGTGTTTACATCCTTTTTTGGAAAGGGGTGGTGTAAAGTCCACAATGGATTCCCTTCTTTATCTTTGGAGTCTAAGTCAAGTTCTCTTTATCACCAATTTCTCAAAGGCTGGTCCAAAATGTTACATTAAGCCATGTATAAAGAAAAGGACAAATGACATGGGCAGCTCTGTGGAACAATAGACCTTGGAGTCTTACTTGTGTGGGCTTGAATCTATGGAATTATAATGGGGCAAAGCAAGGAAATACATTGACCTTATGAGACATTTTAGAATCCAATATAATCCTGGAAATCTGAATTAATTTTTTTTTATTTTTGATTTTGATTTTTTGATTTTTGAAATTAGGGGGAATCACCCTCAGGAATCCCTAGAAATCCTGTTTTAATTTATTTTTTGGTTATCATGTGCATTCCCCAAGTGCTTTCCATTCCAACTGTCTGGGCAGTAGTTGATGAACCTCTCCAGGGGAAAGAATCATTGAGATGGATATTTGAGACTGCTCTTCCAGTGCAGGTTAAATAATGATAATTTTAAATGGAACAGAGTTCAAATTCTGCCTCAGATTCTCCATAGCTGTATGATTATAGGTAAATCATTTAAGCTATCTTATCCTCAGTTTCCTCACTGGCAAAATGAGGATAATGATAGCACCTTTCTCCAAAGACCATTATGAGGATGAAATAGAATTATAGCAGCAAAATACTTTGTAAAGCTTAAAGTGCTATGTAAAATGCTGACTATCAAATGGCCAAATTTGGGGTCAGGAATTCAGGGCAGCACAGTGAATAGTCTTGGACTTGGAGTCTGGAAAAGCTGAGTTTGAATCCTAACTCAGACATTTACTAGCTTGTGTGAGTCTGGGCAAGTCACTTACCCCCTATTTGCCTCAGTTTCCTCTTCGATGAAATGGGGATGATAATAATAGTAGCTAATCCCTAGGGTTGTTGCCAAGATCACATGAGATAGTATTTATAAAGTGCTTCCAAAAATCACTCATTTTTCCCCTTCTTTCTTCATTTACATATTATTGTATACCCAGGAGCCCCTCACATAACCTCTCAGTGGCTCTGGGCAACTCTGCTAAAGTCACTCAATTAAAAAAAAATATTCTGATAACTGTATTTTACTCTAATTGATTGCCTCTGTAATGCTGCATATTTTATTTTGTTCTTTGAAAAACATTCTGAGTTTATTTAGTTATTTAAAATATTATTTTGAATTAGTATTCATTAGACTTTGAAATAGTATTCATTAGACTTTCAACAAAGGGGTCCGTGATCTCCCCCTACTCATCCAAGATTGAGACTTTCTAGTCTAGCACTGTGAGTTACAAAAGTGATAGAGATCTACACTGGCAGAGGGAGTTTTCATCCCTGGAGGGATGAAATCACAAGTCTAGGCAGAAACAAAACACAGAAAAACTCAGGATTTATTTCTTGACAGACTTTAATGGCAGGGCTTGATCTCCATTGTTTCCAACTAATAGCTGGAATTTGTGGTTTTAGCCATCTCTGGTAGATCTTAGAACAAATCTGCTGTGGGTATGGGGGCTCTACTCTACATAGATATAGATATAAACATGATTATATCTCTATCTACACACACAGACATATTTAGAGTCCAAGTAAGTATACATAGACACATATGTATAGTAACAGATATTTATACATATAGTTATATCTATCAGCATATATAACTATATCAATGTATCTGCATAATTTTAATATAGATATAACTGTATCTATAAGAAGATACAGTTATATCTATATTGTTGTTTGTTCTTTATTTATTTTAGTCATGTCTGACTCTTGCTGACACCTTATGGGTTTTTCTGGCAGAGATACTGGAATGATTTGCCATTTCCTTCTCCAGCTCATTTTTCAGATGAGGAAACTGAGGCAAATGGAGTTAAGTGACTTGCCCAGGGTCACACAGGTAGTTTGTCATGTCCTTCTCCAACTCATTTTACAGATGAGGAAACTGAGGCAAATGGAGTTAAGTGACTTGCCCAGGGTCACACAGGTAGTTTGTCATGTCCTTCTCCAGCTCATTTTGCAGGTGAGGAAACTGAGGCAAATGGAGTTAAGTGACTTGCCCAGGGTCACACAGGTAGTTTGTCATGTCCTTCTCCAGCTCATTTTGCAGATGAGGAAACTGAGGCAAACAGCATTAAATGGCTTGCCCAGGATCACAGAGCTTGTGAATGTCTGAGGCCAGATTCGAAGTCAGGGAGATGAATCTTTCTGAGTCCAGGTTCAGTACTATGCACTATGATGTTTATAAATCTATACATATAATTGTAACTAGGTCACTACATCACCATTATATTCATGGATGTAACTACCTCTATATGTATAGATATAACTCTATTTGTGTAAACAACTACTTATATATGTTTACCTATATATGCATATATATGATTGTATGCATAAACCAAAATCCTTGGCATCAGCAATTGTTCGACCTCAAAATTAGTTCCATTTTTTTCTTTTTTAAAAACCTTTATCTAAAAAAACAACCTTTATCATCCGTCTTAGAATCACTACTGTGTATTGGTTCCAAGGCAGAAGAGTGGTAAGGGCTAGGCAATGGGGGTTAAGTGACTTGCCCAGGGTCACACAGCTAGGAAGTTGTCTGAGGCTACATTTAAATGCAGCATCCCTGGTCTCTCAGTTCTCTATCCAATGAGCCACTTAGCTTCCCCAATAGTTCCATTTTTCCACTGAATTGACCTTAAAGAAATTGGGTCACCCCCTATCTCACCACTGCTGTTCCCTGAGGACCAATAAGCCTTTCTATCAAACTTGCAGCAGCTTCCTGAGAGCAGTCACTGCTTGGTCTTTTATCCGTATTTCCAGAGATGAGCACAGCGCTTTGCATGAGGAAACCTTCACAAATGCTGTTTTCATTCCTTTACGTTTCTCAGTCTCACCAAGTCACTCTCCAGACAGTATCCTACTCGGGTCACTGGGTCATTTCCCGAGAGAAAAAAGAAGTGTCTTAGCTTGATGGCCATCTGCCCAGTTTAGAAAGATACCCACTTACTACTTGGTTGATTTCTTCGTCCTTTGCCACAGAGGATGTACAAACACCAACGTAGTTTGCAGTCGTGATTTCAATGTCCAACCTGGTGCTGTAAAAAGCCTTCAGCACCTTCCTGTTTTTCAGATAACCCCACTTTTGATTGGAAGCCCCATTCCCATATGGTTTATATTTCTGCCCAAAGAAATAACAAAACAGATGGAATCAAATAGGAAGGATGAGTTAATAAACATTTATTAATTGCCTATTATATGACAGGCACGTAGCCTGAAGCTTAGCCAGCATGATGTGCTGGGGATCCAAGAAAAATTTGAACCTAGGATCTCCTATCTCCAAGCCTGGCGCTCTACCCAATGAGCTGTCTTCCTTTACCAGGAAAGCCCAATGTCACAATATTACTTGAACAACAGTGTTCATATATTTTATAAGCCATGTTGCTCTTCTCTTGGACCACCTCCATCTTCATGGCCATTGTTGTGTACATTAAGTAAGAACCAAGTGATTACTACTGATTTTGTAGACACCATTCAAAATAGTATAAGAAATCAAATAGTCTTCCAGCAATGGTACTAATTGGTATAATGGAAAACCAAAGATCTTCATAAAGATATAAAAAACCAATAAATGAATAGCACCTACAAGGTAAGAACTGGAAGTAAGGAGAAAACTGAGTCCACCAACTTCTTTTTAAAGAGAAAGGCAAGTTTAGCATCTCCAGGCTGTCCAAAAAATGTAATGGCCATATATTAGCAGAAGAAGGAGGGATTGCCTGATAGAAAATGAACATCTGTTACACTGGTCATTTTTTGGGAACCCATGTTTTCTGTCTTTGAATTGATATTAAGCATTAATTCCAAGGCATAAGAGCTGTCAGGGTTAGGCAATTGGGATCACACAGCTAGGAAGTGTCTGAAGTTACATTTGAACCCAGGACCTCCTATCCCTATTCCTGGCTTTCTGTCCACTGAGACACCTGACTATCCCACACTGACCATTTTACAAGTACTCTCAGAAACTGATTTCTTAAAGAAAAAATATGAAGACCCCAAAACAACAAAAGCCCAAAAGATAATGCAAATTACTTTGGACTCAAACTTATTTTAATAGGACCTTTGAAGAAAATATTTGTATGGATATCATTTTATGAAGTAGAATAGAGAATAGAGTATCTGAGCTGGGTTTTCTTTCCCTTCATGCTAGAAAGGCATCTGATAAAAAGAAATGTAACATTATGTACACAGTGTCACCCAGAATAATTTGTAGCCCCTATTTATCATTTGGACAGAAGTGTTGGTTAACCTTTACACTCTATCCAGATGACTACATCCTAATGTTGGAGGCAGGGCATTTTAAGTCAAGTTGCATCACTGGTATAAGAAACATACAGAATAAATTAGATGTCCGGCAGACCCATAATGTGTTCATTTAGCATGACTTATGGTAATTTGTGCACTTGTATACAAAGTCAGAGTAGAGCTATGGGTCCACCAACTATCCCATCTCTTTGTCTAATCTATATCCAATAAACAAACTCAACTATGGCTTTGTTGTTGTTGTTACTGTTGTTGTTGTTAGTAATTGAAGATGAGAGACAAATTATGATAAAAATAATACCATGTATATAGTGCTTTAAAGCTTATCACGTCATCTGCATATATTATGTAAGTTTCACAATAGTTGGTGAGGAAAGTAGGTCCCTCTAGTCCCATTTTACAGATAAGAACCTTGAAGTTTAGGTACTTTAAGTGACTTGTCTCAGGTCACACAGCTAAGAGGTGTCATAGGTAGTATATGAACTTCAGTCTTGTTCACTCTGTTCACTACACTAGGGGTGTCAAACTCTAATCCTCTCCCCAAATTTCCAGGGCTGCCTGAACCACATCAAAATGTAATTGGGAAATGCTTAACAAAATAAAGTAAAACCCAACATATCATAGATGATGTTAATTTGGGGTTTTCCTAAGTGAATATATAGAAAAAGGATCCATTTCATTTCTCTCTTTGCCTCTCTCTCCCCATCTCCTCTCCCTCTCCTTTTCTCTTCCCATCTCCTTACCTTCTATCTTCCTTCTATCTTAGAATAGATATGAAGTATTGGTTCCACTGGAGAAGAATGACAAGGGTTAGGTATTGGGGTAAGTAACTAGGATCACAGAGCTAAGAAGCATCTGAGGATAAATTTGAACACAGGTCCTCCTGTCTTCAGGTCTGACTTTCTACCCAATGAGCCACCAAGCTGACCCAGATCCATTTCTCTTTGAGTTTAATACCATGACATTCTACCACATTGCCTTTTAATTAGGAATTCCACAAACTGATCCAAAATAGGAAATGAAAACAGACTTTCCTAGAATATATAAAATATGCTTGTACTTTTTGGTTTGGACATGTTGTGTTTTATTGGAAAGATGGTATATAAATATTATCAATAGATTTATACAACATTCCCAAGCCAAGTTCAAAATTTGAAAGGATTATATTTTCAAAAGTTTTAGGCCATTATTTCAAATAAAGCCTTTTAGCATTTGAATTTGGCAGGACTTTTGCTTTGCCATTTCAAAAGAACTGCATCAGGAGGCATCATGATATAGTGGACAGAGGGACAGCCTTGCAGTCAATAAGACCTTGATTCTATTCCTGCCTCTAACATACTCTGGTTCTTTTGGTGTTCCAGGAAATCTTCTAAGACAATAAAATTCAGAGAGCTATTGCTATACAAGTAAGGCTACTTTATCCTTAAAAATACTGAGACTACCCATTGGATGGATACTAAATGGGAATTAAAGACTCAGCTGTCGACATAATTTCCAGGTCATCAGAATTGTTGAGGTTGACCATCCTTCCTTTCAAAGAGGACCAAAGCTATCATAAGAGTGATGTCTTGATTTGGTGTGAGGTGGATTTGAGTGAGGTTTTGTCACTTGAGTACAAAAGAGTTACAAAAACTCTGGTCTCTCTCTTTGAGGCTTGGTTGCTGGAAAACAGTGGCCAGCCCAGGTTGAAAAACTCTGATCAGCAGAACCAACTTGAGATGTTCTCAGTACCAATCTAGCCTGCTATGAAGGTTTAGAAAACTGTGAACTGCTGAAGGATCTGCAGGTATGGGATCTGAGTCAGCTACTGGCCAGATCAGCTAAGACTTGTATCCATGAAGAGAGTTTCCATATTTGAAATTCTCTGCCCTAAAGATATTGCATATTCTGAACCAAAAACTATATTTAAAAACCCACTAACTTATGATTGATATAAGGAATTCCAAGAGTCTTAGTGCAGATATAAACTCTAATAGCTCAGAATTTTATATTGATAAGGAAAGTCCCCATTGTTACTCTTTTGGCCACGGAGAGCTCACCTGAACAATAACAGGATAACTGGTGATCTCAGTTGCCTCTTCATTTGTGTCAGTGGGCATGGCTACTGCAAGTACAAGCTTCGGATTGCTCATCAGGTGAAATGTCCTGGGAAAGAAGAAGCCCTTTTAGTGTCTTGGGAAGATTAGACATTGCTCTTCAAATGTTACAGTTTTTCTGGGAGGATTTGAATACCAGTACTCCCTCCCTTTTCTCATGTAGAGATGTAGGCCTCTATAACAAATGTAGCATATATAAAATATGTTTGTGGCTTGAGGCAAATGGTGAAGCCCATTGAATCGAAAATGTAATAGATTCTTCGAGTCTTCATTTTTCCTTTGAGTCTCTTAAATAACATAATCCAAAGAAAACATTCCATATCACTTGTCTCTACATGGAGTCCAGATTGCATATTTCCATCAACTCATTTTTAAAAAGCCATAAAATATAAAGAGTTAGGTGTGCTTCACCTTCTATATTTGGGTTCCTAACAGCCCTATTCATTATAGAGTTAGCAATTTCCTCCATGTTTCTACCAATTGTGCTAATGTGAGACTTTGCTGCATTATTCTTGTGTGTGTTTTTGTTTTCTTCTTTCTGATTTTAGAATAAACATTAAAATCTCTCAGGAATTGGACATTGATTGTCTTTGAGGTAGGAGAATGTGGGTGTCCCCACTGGACCTGTCTAAGCTTCTTCTTTTTGTGATATTCATTTCAGAATTTTAGGGCAAGGATGTAATGGGGCCTTTGAAAGCAAAAAATCCCAAGTGGAGAGGACAAATTCAGAGTAATGGGGCTGAAAAAGAAGAGAATAATGCTACAATTAAAACTCACTTGCCTTTATATCTAGATGGTCTGAAAGAGTTAATGTTAGTATTAGTTAGCATCACTATTATCGTGCATATAATCCCTACTACTAGAAAAACTAAGGAGTTGGGGACCCTCTTGATTTTTTTCTTTTTTTTAAATTTTATTTAACTTGATGATTTAGAATAATTTTCCATAGTTAAAAGACTCATGTTCCTTCCCTCCCCTCCTATATATGATGCATAATTCCACTGGGTTTGACATGTGCCATCAATCAAAACCCATTTCCTTATTATTAGTATTTGTACTAGGGTGATCTTTTAGAGTCCACTTTCCCAGTCATAGCCCCACTGACCCATGTGATCAAGTGGTTGTTTTTCTTCTGTGTTTCTTTTCCCACAGTCCTTCCTCTGGACGTGGATAGTGTTCTTTCTCATATGTCTCTCCAAATAGTTCTGGATCATTGCATTGCTACTACTAGAGAAGCCCATTACATTGGATTGTGCCACAGTGTAGCAGTCTCTATGTACAATGTTCTCCTGGTTCTGCTCCTTTCACTCTGCATCAATTCCTGGAGGCCGTTCCAGTTCACATGGAATTCCTCCAGTTTATTATTCCTTTGAGCACAATAGTATTCCATCACCAACAGTACCCTATGCTACCACCAACACTTTGCTGGAGGTGGGTGTTTCTGTCTTTGATTCACACTGTCTTAGATTTCCTGAACTATCTGTGTAGGAAGAAGGTATTGAGGACTAGAAAATCTTATAGAAGAATCTGAATGAAGCTGAGCAGAGAATTAGAGAGGATAGAATCATGGTCTTCAGACCATGATTGAAAGATCTACCTGTATAATTCAGACCTCCACTAAAGATTTCTTTAGATGCTTGATTGTGATCTGGAAGAAACACTAGATTCTTGAGTGCCAGTGGAGGACAAATTCCAGAAAGTCCCATCTTGCTAGAAAGACTGAGTACTATGTGACTTTTGCCCAAGATCTATTTTAGCTAATGGGTTCAGAGAAGCCAATCACCAGAATGATAGCTGTCGGGTGTGAAGCATCAAAATAACACATGAAGATCCATTAATTAAGGTGTGAAAAATTGTGACCTGAATTGATAAAATAAGTTCTCATATAAAAATCATACATTTTTGAAGGATCATGGGATAGGAGATTGAACATATTTTATGGACCTCTAGACAGAAGAAATATGAAGTTACTGGTACTCTTTTAACATAAGGAAGAACTTCCTCAAAATTCAAGTTGTCCAAGATGGAAAGGATTGCCTTCAGAAATAAAGATTTCCTCTCACTGGAAGTATTCAAACAAAGGCAGGATGATCACTTGTTGGAGAACCTGGGGGCCTTATTTGATAATTCATCATAATAATAAATATGAATTAATATGTCATATAATAATATGCATTATAAATAAAAGAAAAATAATTATCTAAAAATATATATATAAAAATATCAAAATAAAATATATAAAAATAGTTACTTAGGTTAGACTGCAGGCTGGAGTCAGGAAGACTTGAAACCAAATCCTGTTTCAGACACTTAGTAGCTATGGGACCTAGGCAAAGTCACTTAATCTCTTTCAATCTCAGTTTCTCCATTTATGAAATGGGGATAATTGTAGTACCTACCTCACAAGGAATGCTGTAAGGATCAAATGAGAAAGTATACATAAAGCAATTTGTATGCCATAAAATGCTATGCATGTGCTAGCAATTATGATTACACATTTTATCTCATTTAAACTCTGTGCAATATGGTGTTATTTTTTTATTGTTAGATGACAAAATTGAGAGTAAGAAACTTGCCCGTGGCCAAAAAGAGTGAGACTCTGAGGCAGGATTCAAACTCAGGTGTTTCTGATTCCAAGTCCAGGTCCACTACATCACTCAGAAACTCTAAAATTATTTTGTTTTAATCCTTAAGTTCTGTCTTAGTAACAATTTTGAGACAGAAGAATGGCAAGGGCTAGGCAATTGGGATTGACTTACCCAGGATCATACATCTAGGAAGTTTCTGAGCCCAGATTATCCTGACTCCAGTCTCTCTGTCCATTGTGCTACCTAAATGCCCCTGCTCTCTAAGATTTTTTTAGCCTATGGAGCCTTCATTTTAGGCATCCTCTATTTGGTCTAGGGGGACTTTTCCTATTATCAAACAACAATATGTAAGCAATCACCTATCCTTTCTATTTATAAGACTATCCAGGAGGGCTTTTTCTAATGCTTCTCTGTTTGGAGAAGAGTTTCAAGAATGGGAAGACTGAGCCATAGGACTCTGGTCTTCTGGGTGTTTTTTGTATGTATCCTAGAGAGTAGAATGCTAAGATGGATCCCTAGCTAAACACAAATGCATGGGTAGATCAATGCTGATGCTCCCTGGCAAATTTTCTATGCTACCAAAGAAGGGAAAGATAGGGATTAAGCAATACTTAAGTAAATAAAACATTCAGGGCAGTTGTCCAAAGCACTTTAAAATATTATCCCATTTGAGAAAATCTAGAGGTACAGTGGGGGGGGGGGGATATGCTAGCCCATGTGTACAGGTAGTTATTGGAAGTTATTTCTTATTAATATTGAGATTGCTCTCCCCTGGCTTTTTTTAGCAAACTTAGCAATGCTCCCTTCCTGAAATTAAAAGAGACCTGAGAAAGGTTCTCTTCTTCTTGCTTCCAAAGAAAGATTCAGAGGCAGAAGGGATCTTAGAAGAAATCACTTCCTATGACTCCCTCTTTACCTCATTTTATGGATGTGGAAAATGAGGTGAAGTGACTTGTTCAAGGTCACACAAACAATAAGTGGGAAGCCCTGGACTCAGACCCAGACTTTAAATCCAATGCTCTTAGGCCTGGGGTAGGGCAGAAGAAACTTATCCCCAAAATTAGAAATTGGAAGGAAAATGCCTACACTGTTTATATTTGTTCTTCTCCAGTCAGCAGATGATCTATGAGTTTGCAAATTTTGTGGGATAATCTGAGTAAAACATGGCAAAAGTGAAAAATGATAGGCTTTTAAAAATCTTTGGCTGATCTATAAAAGGTTTATTTTAAAATGATAGTCCAATCTCTTCTTGGACTCTATGGACAAATAATAATATAACTAATGTACACAATAGATCAGAATGCACATATCTTATCTGAATCGGAGTACAGATAGGATGCTGGGTATGTACTGATCATTTATTTACGTTCTTCTCCCCCCAGCACAAAATCCTCTCCCCCAATAGGAAGAAAACCGAAACCAAATAAATGAGATAAAATAAAATCCCAAGCCCTTAGAGCTATGCCAATGAAACCTCTTCTTTGCCCTTGAGTATTTCAACAAAAATAAAATGGTTCTCACCTGCTCTCTTCCTTGTGTAACCACCTTTGACGTTTATCATAAGAATTCTTCCTCACCAAAATAACATCAGAACCTGAACGCAGGTTAAAACGTTGGACTCCCAAAACAAGGCGTGGAATTGGAGAGTTGAAAATATGCCCATCTCGAAATTCAAACTGCTGATGGCAGCCCTTGTTCAATACCCTATCCTTCAGCTCATGGCTGGGAGAGAGAAAAATGCATTAGTGGCAGAAAAACACCCAAGGAACCTGATGTCTTGGCAACTGGAAACTAGGAGAGGAGCCTGCTGTGAGTCTAGGTAACATGGACTGATCCAAAATCAGTATAATTAGAGCAAGGATTCTAGTGGTCATTAAATGTCTAGGCCAGCATAAATGAGAATCCTGATGATCCCTGGTAACTGATGTAAATACACTCTGGGGGACTCTGATTTTAAGAGGACAGAGAAGAGAAAGTCAAATTAAAGAAGTCACATTTGGCAAATTATTTGGTCAAAAGAAGGGGAAAAAAGAGGAGAGAAGCACACGTTTTCTACAAAAACAACCCTGTGTGGCTTTTTTTTTCCATACTAAGTCTGCTTTGCCAGCCCCACAAGAATCGGTTTTCTAATCCCTGCAATCCACACACTCTACTAGAGAATCAAATAAAGGTAATTCCATGATAACTCAGATTTACAAGAGGATTGCACTTGGGGACTGACCTCAGAGTATTAAGCAAACTTATTCAACCTTGAAATGTTTTAGCAAGAGAAATGCCAAATCATCGAGTCTCTGTTTTCCAAAAGCAAAATTGCCACAATATCAAATGATTTATTTGGGATAAAAAAGATGTCATGCAATAATTTATGTTCTCAGCCTCACATCTAATAATAACAAAAATAAGACAGAGAAGGAAACAAAATGGAGTTTTTAAAGAGCTTGTGTATGGTATGCAGCTACTAAAAAACATGTTTCTTTCCCCAAAACATGTCAACATGAGAAAATAAGTTGAAAACTTCAGTTTTTATGTACAAGGGCTTTTCCCCCCCTAAAAGTTAGAGAGAGCACTGAATTTGGAGTAAAAGACCAGTATTCAGATCTGATCTTCATTAATTATCATAGGATTTAAAATTATAAATGACCTTAGAGATTTGTCCTATTTTACAGATCAGGAAACTGAGGCTGAAAGGGTTTAGGCTCAAGGTTATAGAGTTTGAAGTAGCAGATTCAGGAATGAAACTTGGGTTTTTTCCTCTAAATTCACATTTCTTACTATCTTACAACTCTAATTTCCAAGTACTTAACTCCCCATGTCACTTTGCATTTGACCTCTAATCATTCTCTCTGCACTGGATAAAATTTTTTCTTTGATCAAATTCAAGGAGGTTATTCTGGATGATATCTGAGGTCTGTGCTAACTCCAACTGTTATTTCATATTTATTTCTCCTACAGCACTTACTTTAGAGTTCTGCACATTTATTTAGAGTTCTGTACTTTATAATGAGATTATTGCATTGAATCACTCATCTTTTGGAACTCTTTTGACCAGAGGACAGTCATGAAGTCACCTCCTTTCTCACATATTTCTCTGCCTGCCTTTTACCTTAATTTCCGATATGATTCCATGTTTTTGGAGAGTTTTTCTTCCTCTTGTACATCCTCAGAGTTAGGAGAATTCTGCTGCCAGGCATACTTGCAGTATTTTTGACCTGGAACAATGACTCTTGTAGGTGACTCTCTGTTAAAAGTTAAAACAGGAAAAAGAATGCTGGAATTAAGACAGAAGTTCATGTTGATTTCTCTGCACTATAATTTCATTAGGATCATACTCATTCATGAAACTGAAAAGTTTGGAAATCAAAAGAAGGCACATAAAAAATGGTTCCCCCCCAAAATCTTGTCTTTAAATACAATAGGGAATTCAAATTTTGGGAGAACAAAACCCAACACCCCATTGGTTTCTATTTTGGAATCGAAGACAATAAACAGAAGGACTAAATCACATAATAAGGAGCATTAATCTTTGGACTTTTTCAGTAGGAAGAAACCATGCAATATCTCTCAGCATGTAATCAGAATGTAAATATTATTTAGCTACCAAAAGTACTAACTTCCTAAGGCTTAATGCCATCATCTCTCCATGTACCAGAAGCAAGTTGAATAGCCTAACATAAAATCATAGAATTTAGAGGTGGAAGAGACTTTAGATATCAGTCACAATATGGGTTCTTAACTTTTTTTTTGGTTATAGACACCTTGAATACTCTAGGAAATCCTGTGAATCCCTACTCAGAATCATGTTGTAAATAATTGAGAGAAATGTTAAATTTCAGTTAAATGTTAATAATTTTTTCTCCATCCAAATTCACTGACCTCTTTCCCCCTCAAAAAAATCTATCCATGGACCGATCCCAGGCTAAGAACTCCTGGCCTAGTTTAACCTCTTTACTTTCCTGAGGGGGAAACTCAAGCTTAGAGAGGTATAAGGCCACATAGGAAATAATAGGGTTGAGAGTTAAAGCCAGATTTTCTGAATCTAAACTCAGGGCCCCTTCTATTAGGTCTTGTTTTTGTGATGAGATTAGAAATCTATTAGCTTCTTATAAGCTTCCTCATATTCTTAGAGAATACTGTAATTTATCAAAAGTGTAAAATAAGGCATCTTCTTTTCTTTGATTTTTTCCCTTCTGGCACTGATGTTCATACATTAAATTGTCTAAGCATACAACATACAAAGCCTTAAACAGTGGGAAGCCCTCCATTGGAAATGTCCAAGGAGAGGAAAATCTGTACCCTGGCTTCTGATGACTTGAAAAAAACCCCAAAACAGAGGCAAAGAGTCGATGCAAAAGATATTGATATCCTATTTGAGAGTCTAAGCAAAACATCAAGGCAAAAGCTCTACCTTCAAGAGGATTATCATCCAGAATCAGAGGTAGATAAGGAAAGCAAGGTAATGTCAGTCAATCAGCAAGACTTGGGCATTTACTATAATATGTATGACACTGGGCAAGCAAATTTACCCATTATCAGCTTCAGTTTTCTCATCTGCAAAATGGGGATAATAATAGTCCCTGCCTCTCAAGGTAGAGGTGAGGCTCAGATGAGACAATTAATTGTAAAGCATTATGCACGCCTAAAAAGTTGTTATTTTACTTAATATGTATTGACTACATATTATTATGGGCAGTAAGGTGGCAAAGTGGGTAGACCCAGAGTCAGGAAGACTTGAGTTCAAATCTGGCCTCAGACACTTACTGTGTATCCCTGGATAAATCACTTAACTCTGTTTGCCTCAAATGAACTGGAGAAGCAAATGGCAACCCCTCCAGTTTCTTTTCCAAGAAAACCCCACATGTGGTCACAAAGACTTGGACACAACTGAAAATGACTGAACCATAACAACAAATTTACTATATGCCTGGAATTATGCTACGTACTGAACATATGAAAAAGGCAAAACCATGCAAAATATGTAAATAAAATTACATAATGGAAGGTAATCTCAAAGAGAAGGCATTACCAGTTGTAGGGGAGGGATGGTTGGAAGGGGCAAGCATGCATAAAAAAGTCAAACCTGCATAGACAAGTTTCTAGGAGAAGTTAGGAACACCTGAGAAACACCATGGAGCAGTGTAAAAGGACCAGATTTAGAGTTACACAAGTTGGACTTCACTCAGCAAGATGGGCAAATTAACAAACACCTAAGTACCTACAGTGTGCCAGGCACTAGACTAAATGGTGGGGGATGCAATGAAAGGTAAAAGCCAATCCCTGATCTCAAGCAACTCACAGTCCAGCAAGGGAGGCAACCCAGGAGGTCTCTGAGTAGAACATGAATGGTCCCTTATTGGATATATTGTAGAGGGAGTCCTTTGGGGATCAGGCATGGATTGATTTAGAGGTTCCCATTCTGAATTGCTACCATTCTTTGAAACCCCAGATCACAGGTTTATTGCCTTAAAGGACTCCTTAGGGTTTCCCTAGACTTTGGGGGGGGGGGCTTGGGGGACTCTGGTTCTTCTGAAAAATGAGGAAGAGATGACCTCTAAGTTTCCTCTTTGCCCCAGATCCAATGAATGTCCCAGTGCCTCTCTTATCATTGTTTCAGAATCAATTCATACCAGCTGACCCATTTAGGCTTATCCTGGAGGCAGCTTCAGACCTGCATCAGAACAGCTGATTTAGCCTATTCCATGGACCCCCAGGCCCCCAAAACCTGGAGTCCTCTAACCCATCAGTGCATTCCCAATCTCTTCTTTACTGAAGGGATGGCCATTGTAATTTTCATCTTTGTAGGTTTCCAAGTCCCTTCTACCTTAAAGAAAGCAACAGTGCCACCTAATGGAATCTAGAGAAAGTGCAGCATTGCTTTCCTCTCTCTGGGGTTGGTACATTTCTAAGACTACAAAGACAGTACACTGTTTTGTTTTGCTTTTTTTTTTTCATAACTAGGAAAATGGAAACTAAGCATTTTTATTCTTAATTCAATTTATTAAGCAAAGGCCTGGCGAGTTTCTTCCAGAGAGCCTGGAGGTTTAATTTGTGGCTAATAGTGTGCTATGATGATGCCTGATGGGGAATGAAGACAAAAGGAGTCCAAGGGAGTCAATTCTGGGCTGTCCTTTGAAACCTGTCTTTGACTCTGATCTATGTCACTAATGAAGCCATTAAGTTTCCTTTGCAAGCCTCACTTCTGGTGAAATATGGATGGAGAGTGTACACAGCATGGTGGCTGGCTAACCCTAGAATGATGCTTAATAAATAATAGTATTTATGATAATAAATAGTAGTAAAAATTTATCATAATAATAGAAAATAAATTTTTACTGGCTGGCTGACTGAGATTGCTAGCCCCAAAGGGGATCTTACTCTACTCAATCCATGTCCTGACTGCCTATATTGGCATGGAGCTCTAGGCTAGTTCAAAGGGAGTGGAGAAAACTCCTCTGGTCTCACTTTTTGCCTTCACCAATGATCACATTCAAATCAGTCCATTTTTTGTAGTGTTTAGGCAAGAATTTCTAAATCCTATGAAAGTTGTACATTAGCCTCTTTATTAAACAAATTTAACTTCAGCAAACATATACTTCCCATATTGGACTAGGAATTGGTAGAGATTCAAAGATAAATTTTCTCATAGAGATTAAAATCTAATAGGAGATATGTTATACACACAAATAGCTATAAAGTAAGCCAAAATTAAAACAAAACCCCACGAAAAGTACTGAGATTGATGCAAAGTATCAATAATGTCTGAAGAAAGACAAAGAAGAAGAGATGGATTGGAAGGAAAATGGCATCAGAGAGTTAAATACGACGGAAAAGTTCAGGTTCAGCCAAACCATAGAAGATATTTAATTCTGAGTTTAATTGAAATTTACTTGGGAGTACCATATCTATCTATGCCTGAGGATGAGAAATCTGACAGTGCTACGAAGGCTACTTTGGAGGAGAGAGGATAGAAGCTGAGATGCTATTAACAGTTTATTAAATTAGTCCAATTGAGAGGCAGCACTGGAAATAGAGAGAGAAGACAGTTGCAAGGGATATTTTTTTATTTTTTAACTTAAATATAAATTTTATTAATATTTCCACATGTATAGCAGAACACAAAAGGACTAAATATTAAAATTAGAATCTTTTTCATACCATTTGATTTGAAAAAAGTATTCTTTTAACATTCCTTTTTTCTCTTCTTAAACTCAACCATCCCAAACTGAACACATTATCCTCCAATCCCCCATCCCCACCTCAATTCTTCTTTCTTTCTAACTTCCCTATTACTGTCAAGGGTCCTACCAGGATCACAACACAGGTGTCATCCTTGACTTCTCATTCTTACTCCCCCAACCCTATAACCAATCTATTACTAAGTTTTATTGTTTCTACTTTTGTTGGCATCTCCCCTATATTGCCTCTTCCTCTTCTCTAAAACTTCCACCATCCTGATATAGCATGCAAGGGATATTTTTAGAGTTATAATCAACAGGACTTTGTAACTAGATATCTGGAGCTGGAAGAGGGGAAAAAGACAATAAAGATTTGCTCTTATGGGATAGGATCAATGGTGGGACTAGTGAAGGAAACTGCAAAATTTAAAGGAGGAAACTGAAAGGAAAGAATATCATGGGTTTGGGATGTGTTAAACTTGAAGAGTCCATTGCACATCTGGAGAAAATTGTGCTATGGCTAGTTGTTAGATATAGTTCTAGAGAGATCAAGGAAGGCAAATAGCAGTACATCAGTCAGTCAACAAGCATTTATTATGCACCGTTTATGTAACAGACACTAAGCTAAGCACCAAAAAAAATCTGAGGATCATATTACCAGAATTACCAGAAGGTTTTTTGACAGAAAGTGAATATAGTTGTCATGAGAAGAAGGGAAGAATATGTAGACAGAGACTTTGGTAACATTCACTTAAAAGGATGAGAAAGAGGGTACCAAATCAATAAAGAAGATGGAGGAGAAACAGGAGGGGAACCAAATGCATTCTTAAAATCAAAAAGAAGAGAGAAGAGAATATACAGAAGGTTCAACAGTACCAAATGTTACAAAGAGAACAGAGACAAAATAAAGGATTGTTATATGATATAGAAATCACCTTAGAGTAGGAGTCAAAAAACCTAAATTCTAGTCCTGGGTCTACCATTCACACTGCAGGATCATGAAACTTCTCTATCATTTCATTTATCTGATCTCTAAAATAAGGGGATTGGCATGAGGTGGCTCTTAAAAGTCTATGGTTTTGATGTATGAAGAGATCGAAGTAGGTATGTGTTTAACCTGACAAAGAGAAGACATGGGGAGGTATCATGGCTGTCTTTAACTAAATGAAGGGTTGTCTTTTGAAAGAGGGTCTAGACTTAAATCTATGTAGCTATAAGGGCAAGTTCAGGGCTGGTAGGTGGCAGTTACTCAGAGGCAGAATTAAAGCCACTATCCTCAAAGAATCTCTTGGGCTCAATGAGAGCTATCCAGCAATGGAACTGTCTGAATTGTGGGGATAGTAAATTCCTTATCTCTGGACATGTTTGAACAGAGATTAGACAAATACCTTTTGAGAAACTGTAGCAGGATTTCATAGAATGGAAGGTAAATCATTTCTAAAATCTCCTCCAACTCTAAAATACAATGATTCTGTGACCAGTTCCTTCCCCTCATCTAGCCTTTCTTTTTTCATGGTACCAGTTTAGAATTTAATCTCATTTACAAAAATTAGAGTAGGACATGAGAAGTGTCATTTCAATAAGTGGAAAGAAGTAAAGGGTTACAAAAGTTTAAAGATAGCTTGCCAAGAGATCTAGCTAAATATAGTCACGAATGTACATGAGTTGAGGGCATTCTTAGTAAGAGTACAGAAAAAATAAATTATTTGCTAGTAATATTCAGAAGATATGACATCTTTACCATTTCAAAAATGACAGAAAAACATAGCTGATACAAGAGTTCATTGAGACAAGAGTCCAGTGAGATGGTTATTGTTCATTATGGAAGACATTTAATTCGACAGATCAGGACTGCCATCTTAATAGCTCTTTTCCAACAGTGTCTCCCAACCATACTTCAAAATCATTCAATATTTGAAAGACATAATAACAGAAATAACCTAATTCAACAACCCTCTGATCATTAATATTAGTTTAGGGATAAAACACAGAGATGTATGCTCGCTTGTATACATTTGTTACCATGATGGAGATCTGGAATTGAGTCTAAGTTGAAAAGACATTTCCTGTAAAGAGTAAGTTGAACCAAACCTAGGAATATTGCAGAGCCTCTTGGAAGAGATCTTTAACCATTCAAAAGAGATGAACTTGACCACCCATATTGGAAAGTCCAGATGGATAAAGAATGTCTAATGTCCAGATTATGATATTCAGATAAGTGGAAAATTTATAAAGCTTGACTATCAGAATATGTATAGGACAGACTATATATATGGACAAAGAGTTATATGGAGATAGACAGTGGAAAATGCTGGAATTCCTTAAGAAACTTCAAATTTTAATGAATGACCCCACATTTCCAGTGTAAATGGAGACACAATTTTTAATACCAACATTCTACTGGTGTTACTATATGGGCAAGGACTACAACATTCTCCCAAAATTTAAAAACGCATTATAACACAGAGGACAATGGAAAATGCATGGTGGGAGTAAGCAGGTTGCCACATATAAGCCAGGAGGAATTTCAAAGAATATAACTACTTTTTTAAATTATCAAAGAAATGTATGATCAAAAGAAAAGATTGATGGTCACATGGTGAGGATGAGAAATGACAGGAAAACTAGAGTGCTCTACTAATACTCTTTTTTAAGTTTAAATTAATTTATTTAGTCAATTTATAACATTATTTCTTGGATACAAGAATCATATTATTTCCCCCCTAACCCCACTCTTCCTGTAGCCAATGCACAATTTCACTGGGTATTACATATATCCTTGTTCAAAACCTATTTCCATGTTGTTGATGTTTACACTAGGATGATCATTTAGAGCCTACATTCCCCAACCATATCCCCTGAAACCAGTTGTTTTTCTTCTGTGTTTCTACTCCCACAGTTTTTCCTCTGAATGTGGATAGTGTTTTTTCTCATAGATTCCTACAAGTTGTTTAGGATCACTGCATTGCCACTAATGGAGAAGTCCATTAAATTTGATTGTACCACTGTGTCTGTCTCTGTGTACAATGTTCTCCTGGTTCTTCTCTCCTCACTCTGCTTCACTTCCTGGAGGTCATTCCAGTTCACATGGATTTCCTCCAGTTCATTATTCCTTTGCACACAATAGTATTCCAACACCAACAAATATCACAATTTGTTCAGCAATTCCCCACTTGGAGGGCATCCCCTCATTTTCCAATTTTTTTTTGCCACCACAAAGAGCACAGCTATGAATATTCTTGTACATGTCTTTTTCCTTATTATCTCTTTGGGGTACAAACCCAGCAGTGCTATGGCCTTTCTTCTAAACAAATTTTCTTCTCTTTTTAAAGTGAAAGATAATTTGGAGCTTGAAAGAGAATATGTCTCCTTAAGTCAATATGAAATTAAATAGTTTGATGAAAAGGAATTTAGGGATGTTTATTTGGTTCATCTTTAACCAGGAGACAGGCAACCAACAAAGTCTCTTCAAGAAAACCAAAAACATGCTTTGTTTGGTGTCAGGCAAATAATCAGATTGGCTCAGACATTGGTCAGACACAGTGTGGTTCTTATAGAAGTTCTTAAGTTCTTAGAGAAGTCTAACTTCCTTTGGGGCTATGGTAAAAACTGGCTCTTTTGAGTCTGGGACCAATAAAATGTAAACTAAGCTCCCTTTTTGCTGATATGATACATGATCAGTTATGTTAGCTTTGTGAGATTTGTTTGTCCAAAAATAACATGGCTTCCCCCACTTTGGAGCTAAGTAAGTCCAAAAAATCACATGTAAAACCAAAAATAAAACTCCAATATCAATACTAAGACAGTTGTTCTAAATGATCATTTAAAGAAAAAAAATGAAGGATGGTATAATAGGAAGCACCCAGGACTTAAAGGCAAAGACCTCACTTAAAGTCAATGTTTACAGTTAATAAATATGACTTTAAGCAAGCTACTTCACCCCAATGAAGCTCAATCTTTTCATCTATTATATGAAAGAGAAGGCCTCCATAATTTCTCAAGTTCCTTCCAAGTCTAAGATTCTATAAATTGCTAAAAGGAGAACTCTTATTACATAGACAAATCCTTCTGGATTTTTTAAAAAGCCAATGTCCAGTTTCATTATCCAAATTAGTCAGATTTTGAACAATCCCATAATTTCATCTGACATTAAATTTCCAACACACAGATTATTTTAAAGAGCTCCTCTTAGAAAACTAATTAAATGCGATGAGCAAAATTACCTTCTCCCACTCCCCACATAGCCATAAGCCAAACTAGTTAAATTTCTTTGACCAAACTGGATACTTACAGAGTTTCCTGAGAAGTATCTTCAGTTTGAAGGCATTTTTCTTCCCACTGACTTTCCTCTTGCTCCCTAATTACTTCTTCATCTGCCCAAACTTCAGGTTTACTTACAACAACCTTGACTCCAACCATAATAGCACCATGGGCTCCTAAAATCAGATCTGAGCAGAAAGATGAATGAAGGGACTTGGTGGCTAATGGTGGCAATGGGTTAGTTATGATATGGACAAAAAAGAACTGGAGGATGTATGATTTTTAAAAAGGCATCATACCTAGAGATTTCTAGTACAGAAGAAAATAATTACTTTAGCATGTAAAAAGAATCATTTATATTTGTTTGGGGGAGGTTTCTTTAATGTTTTGTTTTTTAAAAGCAAGTAGCTCCTTAAAAATATCACTTGAGGTGGCTACTTTGCTTTCAAGCAAACCGAATACAGAAGTGTTATGGCTCTACTTGTCTTCATTCTCAGAAAAAGCATATAGTTAATTATTTCATATTCTGAGAATTCCAATGGGTCTCCTAATATTAGATACTGAAACTTTCCTATAGCTCTGTCCCTTACCGAATACTTATAATAGTACTTATAATACATAATCCTCCCCACCCAGATACGTGAGCAGAAAGAATCGATTAAAATGTTTTTATAAATTGCCAAGTCTATAAAATGTTCTGAAAGAGACATGGAGTTGAAGTCAGGATGTTAGTGGATATGCTGTTCCTACTAAATACCTGAGCAGAAAATAGAATTACAAACCGATTTACTATAAATAAGCCTTTAAAAGCAGCAGCTTGGATGCCAACTTTCCCTGAATTGTGAAGGTGCTTTGTACACTGAATGAATTGACCACTCTGCTTACTCTCTGTCCTGTACATGGTTCAAAAGATCTGGATTCTGGGAATATCTGAGGATAAATGGCTGAAGAGGAGTTGCTTTATTTTCTGCTCAGTGATGGTCACTTTAGGATTGATCCATTATTCTTCATAGGACATATAGATCTGTCAAAAATATGAAATTGATCTCCTTTAGAAGATACCACAGAGGACTAGGAATGCATGAGATTAAAGAACCATAGGGTGTTAGAGTTGAAAGATATTTTAGAGATCATTTAGTTAAACCCTCCTGTTTTAAGAGGAGAGAAAACAAAAGAGCACATAGGTTAAATCAGAGGTTCTCAAAATGTGATCCTTTGACTCCTGGGGGATGAATTGGATTGTGGGAAGGATATTGAACTAAGAGAATGGAATTTCCTGGACAAATTTGGACCCTGACCTCACTGTCTACTTCTGAGTGATTTTTGTTTTCAGTTGTAGCTGACCTTATGTGATCCCATTTGGGGTTTTTCTTGGCAAAGATACTAGAAGGGATTGCTGTTTCCTTCTCTAGTTCATTTTATAGATGAAGGAAATAAGCAAAAAAATTGAGTGATTTGCCTGGGTCACACAGCTAGTAAATATCTGAGGCTACATGTGAACATGAGTCTTCTTGGCTTCAGGACTAGCACTATCCATTGCACTACCTAACTGCCCTTCTGAGGGTTGGGTCTAGGTTAAATGACATCAGCATCCCATCCCTTCTTACTCTAACACTATGGATAAATCAATGGCCCTGTTATTTGATATCCTTATGATCTTATTTAACAAATGAAATCTATAATTATTTAGAGTTTCTTGAATATCACATCAAGGATAAGGATGGATAAGTGTAATAATGTTCAGAAGAAGAGTTTGGAAGTCAAGATGATGATCAGAAAAGGTTAGAGGGAATTTTTCTAAAATTAGAGTTAACAAAAGGTTAACTCATGATGCTCCAAGAAATCATTTTCATGAGTTTTCCTTCCTTCCTAAGAACAATAAATGAATGAATGAATGGCCAATCACCATTGTATATAAAAACAAAGAAAGATGGGGAACCTATTTGGTATAGATCTAGATAAAAACAAACTACTAGCAAATATAAAAAAGAGGAAGAAGAATCAAAATAATCATCAAAACTCAAAATCATAGAAGCTCAGAATCTCAGGGTTGGATGGGACCTCAGAGAACCATGCATCACTTACTCTGACTCATATCTGAACAAGAATCCTCTTTATAACCTCCATTGCAGGTGTTTATCTACACTATGCTATCCAACTTTTAGTGAGGGGGAATTTACTGCTTACTAAGGCAGCCTATGCCATTTTGGGAGAAAGTTTGTCCTTACATTAAGACCCACAATAATATCTCTTTGGAGCACCTACTGCTGTCTCTGGGTTCTATCCTTGGGGCACCAAGCAGAGGAAACCTAATCCTTACCTGGGTGGCAATTTTTTTAGTTGTGGATAGTCACGATGAACCCTTCTCCAAGTCTTTTTATTTTCCTGTAGGCTAAAAACATTTTGTCTAGTCATTTAATCATATGGCATGAATTTGATTTTTTTTACCTTTATTTCAATTTTGTTGTCCCTTTTGAGCTACTTTCCATTCAATGATGTCCTTCTTAAAACATAGAGATCTAAACACAACACAGTGACCTTTCTAACTCTTTAAAAGATGAGAAAACAAAAGAGTAGATTGGTTAAATCAGAGGTTCTCAAAATACTATCCTTTGACTCCAGGGGGATGAATTGGATTGTGGAAAGGGTATAGAACTAAGAGAATGGAATTTCTGGACAAATCTAGACCCTATTCTCAGCACCCACTTCTGAGAGATTTTTGTTTTTAGTTGTGTCTGACCTTATGTCATCTCTTAGCTTAATAAAAAAAACTATATTAGATTATTGGGAGTCATATTAAATCATTGATATACACCTAGGCTAAGGTCAGATTCCTGAGACAGGAAAAAGGGAGAAATCCTTTCAAGTTGATATGTTGTTTGATTGGTTATTGTCTTTCCTACCTGAAGAGGACTAAAATGACATCACTGGTGATGTCCTTTGACTCTTGTATAAATTGGATTTAAGTGAGACAGAACTGTGGGAAGTCATCAGCCTCAATCTCTCTTCCAGAGTCTTCTAAGTACAGTAACAAGACCAAAACAAGATGCAGGGTGATACAATGGATCACTGTAGCTTCTTAAATGTCTACCCAAGCACTAAGCACTCCATAATGCCTACTTCACCCACCTTCATGACCATTGGAGCAAATTGCTCTATTCTGCCCCATCTGCTTGGGTAAACATGGAAAAGGCTTTAAAGCCTGTGGGTTACCTTCAACCTGGGTTAGCCTCCTTGCCAAGATGATTTACTGAAATGTGGTCAAGAGTGTGCTATAGCTTCTTGGAACCACAGGTGAAAGCTATGTGTCAAGTAGTTACCAAAAGAGGATGAGCAGCTCTGAAAAGGTTTCAGCAAGCCCTCACCCCAGAGGTACTAATCAACACCCTGTACAACCCAGAAGCTAGGTGGTATAGTGGACAGAGTGCCAGGTCCAGAGTCAGGAAGACTCATCTTTCTCATTTCAAACTTAGCCTCAGACACTTACTAGCTGTGTGACCCTGGGAAGGTCACTTAACCTTGTCTGCTTCAGTTTTTTGCCTGTAAAATAAGATAGAGAAGGAAAAGGAAAACCATTCCAGTATCTCTGCCAAGAAAACTCCAAGTGGGTTAACCTGGGATTAGGCATGATTGAACAACAATGAAACTGACATGTAATTATTAATTATTCAACTTTAAGTCCAGGCATTCCATCCATTGTTTGGCATGTGCATGTGCATTCAGAGAGAAGATAGAGCATTAGTAGTTGTTTTCAAGTATCTAAAGGATTGACCCAAAAGACTGTTTAGACTAATTCTTCTCATTCCCCATGGGCAGAACAAGGAGTGACAGTTGAAAACAGGCAGTCTACCTAAGTTGTACGATTATCCTGGTGTCACTCTCTTTTTAAAAACTATTACATTCTGTCTTAGAATCAATTGTAAGAATCAATTCCAAGGTAGAAGAGTAATATTGACTAGGTAACTGGAGTTAAGTGACTTGCCCAGGGTCACACAGCTAAGAAGTGCCTGAGGCCAAATTTGAACACAGACCCCCCCCCCAATTTCTAAGCCTGGCTCTCTATACACCAAGCCATCTAGATGTTCTAGTTACAATCTCTTTTACATTTGAGACTTTTATCAAACACTTTACTAAAATCTAAGAAAACTGTATTACAGCATTCCCCTAATCTACCCATCTGGTAACAAAAAAGGAAGTAAATTTAGTCTGGCCCAACTTGAGTTCACCAAGGGTAGCTATATACATCATCATCATCATCATCATCATCATTATCATTATTAATCTCTTTTTGTATCTTGGGACTCAAGTCCCATTTAGACATCTTTAGGACATTCTGTCATTTTTAGTGAAAACTTCATTCTCCTTGGCAGAGAAAACCAGCATAATAAAAGTTAAGCAGCCCTCTCTTCTTTCTACCATCAGTTATCATCACCCCATTCAGCTCTGAATACCAGTCCTGTTTTTTTTCTTTCAGGCTTCTCTTTTCTCAACTAGAGCAATAGTTTAGTCCAACTCTCTTATCCTAGTTGGTTCCTCTGGGTTATTACATTAAATATATCTATTAAGAGAAGAATATCCTTATTCGCAGTTCCTGGCACATAGTAGGCATTTAATAAATATTTATTGGATTGGATTAAAAAAACAAAAAGTCTGGTTTCTAGCATTAAGAGAGTTTTTGTTATACTAACAGACTACTCTAAATAAGAATGTAGCAAAACATATTTCAATCTCTTTTATATTATGAGAATTTTTTGTATAAAATTATATTAGATTTATATTTTAATATCAGTGCAAAATACAAAAATGAATCCTTTCTGTTATAATAACTTAATACTTACATAGCTCCAGAGTTAAAGCATCATTACACCCAATAACCTTGAGTAAAAAGGTAGAAGAGCTACAGTGCTGGTATTATTGAACAAAGCTGAGTTCTCTAGCATCATAATCATAAGATTTAGAGTTGGAGAGACCTTAGATGTCATCTAGTCCAAGCCTCTCACTTTATAGGTAACCCAGAGAGGTCAAATGACTCTATTATATAGTTAGTAGTCTTAGACTCTGTTTAAACTCAGATCCACTGGCTCCAAATATAGTACTCTCCTGAATTGGCTAAACTACTTTGAAGTCCTGAGAAACAGGATTGGACTCATTTAGTTAAAATGTAATTGTTGCAGGGCCAACTCCAGTAGAGATGGAATTAACCTGAACATTTTTTATTAAACTGAGGTCAAAATGATTCATTGGAAGCAGTACATTTCCTTCACTGAGTTATAGGCCCTAAACTTAAAGGTTTTTGTGTAAGATCATTTGTTTTTATTACAAAAGGATAGAAAGGAAAAGGACATTTTTAAAATGAACTAAAACTAGTCAAAAATTTTCATGGGAACATGTTAGTTTTAGCATCACAGTCCAGGGTGCTAGCAGTCTTTCCCTGTTCAGTAACTTTAGATTTCTTTATATCTATTGGATCTCTTCTGGTCAATGAAAATTCCCTGAGGGTAGTTTGTCCTTTGGTTTTTGTTTGTCCAGGACCAGGGACAGTACTTTGCATATAGAAGACACAACAAGTCTTGTGGAAATTGAACTGAACTGAATTGGAAGTAGATGGAGATCTGCCTTTAGTGCTCAGGAATTCAGTGGCCCAATGTTATATTTTACTCAATCAAAACTCTCTAGAAAAACACATAAGAAGGTGCTGAAAAAGATCTAAAAACAACATAGAATATCAGAGCTGGGAGGAGCTTCAGAACAATAGGGAACTTAGAATACTAGAATTGTCAGTGACCTCAGAGCTTTGAACCACTCCCTGAGAAAGGGATGAGAGAGAGAAAGGGATCTCAGTGGCCATCTAGTCCAAACCTTCATTTTAGAGTTGTGAAAAATGAAACCCAGAGGAGAAAGGGCTTGCCTGAGGTTACGCAGGTAATTAGTGAGGAAGCTGGGCCAAGAATATGGGCAGACTAATTTCCAGTATGGTCTCTTTTCACTCAAATAAACTCAATTCAATTAAGTTCTTAGTATTGGTAAAAACACTGGGATAAGTAATAAATGGATGGTCCCTTTTTCAAGGATCTTTTAACCTATATTGGGTATTCAACATGGACTCAAATAAATATAGCTAGAGTTGGGATTTGTTCCTCTTTAACCCTCCTTCCTCCTTTTGAGGGACTGAAGAAAAATAAATAACATTCTCTCCAGAAGGGATATTTGGTCAAAGATGAGGTAAATAATTCAAGACTAAGGGAGAGAAAAAAGAAAAAGACCCAGAATGGCAATGGCAAGCAGGAAGAGGAATAATCCTCTGGAAAAGGCCCCCAATATTAGAGAAATCTAGGGATACCACCTTTAATTGGGAGGAGAAATGATGAACAAGGTGGCTATGCTGTAAGGATAGGCATGAAGAAATTGGAAAGAGAGAAAAAATGCTACCTTTTCCTCTATTAGCTCTGAATAGCTCTTTCAAGGGAGTTGAGATTGGTGAGGGCAGGAAATCTTATTAAGAGAGACTCCTAGTAATTCTGGGAGTTTCCCTCTGCAAAATTGAAAATTGGTACCCTATTTTATTTTGTATTGTTTATTCATTACTGATTGAGAATTATAACTAATCACTGCAATATGTACTTATGAATTAGAATTAGGTTTAATTATATAGGCCTTAATCTTAGAGTTTATAGGAATTTACTTCCCTCTTTCTATAGGCTACAGCCTGAACTCAATCTATCTTACCCCAGAAAGGAGAAAGGAGGATCAGTCAACGTGGTTATAAGATATTCTACCCGGTCATAAGCTTAGCTCCAGACCACTCTGGCATTGTTATGGGTCGTGGAAATCCCTTCATGTGAGTCAAGCCAAATGTAAGCGGACCCTTCTTTTCAATATAGACCAATCACATTCTTAGTTGAGTTTGCATCACTGGATCCTATGTAAACAACTGTTTAAAAAGCTGCTCTGACTGTCAGATGTTTCTCTGTCTACTGAGTGGACACTGACCTCTTATTGATAAGTGCCAGCCTTGTTAATAAATTGGTCATGGTTCAAACTTTGTGCCTCAGTTTCTCTTCACAGATTTTTAACAATAGCAGCACCTTTTATGGTTGTTCAATCAACAGTCTTTCTTGGTTTTATTCTTTTAAAACAAATTTAAAACAAAAAAATGAAAACATTCACTCATTCACCTAGTATTTAATAAGTGCCTATTATGTGCCAGGTACTGTGCTAAGTGCTAGGCTAAAGCATCTCTGCCCTCAAGGATTTCACAGTCTAAAAACACACAAAAAATTATGTACACACAAGATACATAAAGGTCATATTGATAGTAATTTCAGATGGAAGGCACTAAGATTAAGGGGGACTGACTGCGTAAGGTATCTGGAGGATTTTTAGCTGAGACTTGAAGGAAACCAAGAAAGCCAGGTAGCAGAAGGGAGAAAAGACAGATTTCTAAGCAGGAAGGCTGAGCTGTTTGGAATACTGGACAAAGGTCTTCAGTTTCACCTCATTCCTCTACTATGGATAAAGCAAGTCTCCAAAATAGGGGTGATCAACATTGGGTCCAAGGACAGGGATCTGTGGTTAGATTTTGGAGGTCTTTGCAGTTGAACTTAGATGGGATAAGTTACATCTATTTCAATAAAATTGATTTCCTTTGTAATCCTGTGTAATTCATTTTATGTGTTTTAAAATATTATTCTGAAAAGGGTTCCCTACGTTTTAGAAGAAGGTCATTATATACTCACAAAAGGTTAAGAATTCTTGCTCTTATCACCAGAATGTCCAGGTCTAGTTGCCAAGAGCTTGAGGAAAGTAGAAAGGAATTTACTCAAGTTTCCTAAAATAGATATAAAGCTTAAGTGAGTGGTAATTAAGAAAAAGGAAAAAAAAAACCCTGAAAAGGAAGAACCTAAAGGCTGGTGTTTATTGGTTGAAACTAACCTGCAAGTGGTGAAACAAATTTGGACTATGGGCTTTCTCTAGAGATCTGGCTATTCCTACATGGGAAGAAGTCTTGAGAATAGCTAAAAGGAGTTTGAGGAAAAGGCAAAAGATGACAGCGCAATGGGAAAGACAAGTCAATAGATAATGCCAGAAGCTTTATGGATAGAGTATGATATGTATTTTTCCACAAGTGTTTCATGGCCACATTCATTCACTAAAAGTCTTCTTTCTCAAACAAGAAAAATCATGAGAAAGTTTGTCACTGTGTGCACTGGGGATAGGGGAATTTATCATTAACTTACCTTGCTATTCTATTTTAATTTAATGAATTTTGATTGGAATCAATGTGTTTTCTTATTCTGTCTTTTAAAAAAACAAGAAGTAGGGGCAGCTGGGTGGTTCAGTGGATTGAGAGTCAGGCTTTGAATTGGGAGGTCTTGGGTTCTAATATGACCTTAGATACTTTCTAGCTTTGTGACCCTGGGCAAGTCACTTAACCCCTATTGCCTGGTCCTTAATACTCTTCTGACTTAGAACCAATACATTGTATTAATTCTAAGGTGGGATGTAAGGAGTTTAAAAAAAAGAAACATCAGCTAGAGTTTTAAAGAAGCAATGTTGACCTAATGTGCACTTTGAATCTAGATGTAGCTTGGGGGACCTACATTTAAGGAGGGCTCAGGCTATACATGCCCTTTCCTTCTGTGAAATCCTATCATGCAGTGGATCCAAAAGCATAATTTAGGGTGAAATGACGTATAAGTAAGGGAGAAATCCATTTAAAAGCACTCAGAAAATCTGAGCATCCTTTTCAGCCAAGTGGTGACCATCAATTGTTCCTTGATGATTAGAAAGATTTTGTCAAATAGAGATGAGGAAAAATACATTCTTAATGTGGGAGAGAACAGTACAGTAGCCTATAAAAGCATTTCCAAGGAGGGTGGAGTACAGGACAAAACTAAGGTAACTAGTAGGTGTGCTTAGTTTGGCTATAACTTAAATGTGGTAGGAGAATACCATTAAAGATGGTAACAGTAGGGACAGCTAGGTGGTTCAGTGGATAGAGATGGGAGTTCCTGAGTTGATATCTACCCTCAGACACTTCGTAACTGTGTGACCCTGGGCAAGTCACTTGACTCCAATTGCCTAGCCCTTATCATTCTTCTGCCTTGGAACTGATACTAAGTATTGACTCTATGCCAGAAGATAAGGGTTAAAAAAAGATGGCTACAACAATAAGTTGGAGTCAAATTACATAGGGTTTTAAACACCAGGCAAATAAGAAATTAGTTAGGGAAAAGAGAGTCAGGGAAAGCTGTTTTTTTTTTTTTCCCTAGATGAATTAGGTTAGAAATCTGTGGTTTAGAAATAACTATGTGGTAGATATATTGGAAAGGGAGAGACCAGGACCCAGAATACCAACCAGTAGGTTATTATAAAAATCAAAGCAAGGAGTGATTAGGTCTTGAATCAGTACGGTGCCTCTTCTGCATTTGATATTAGCCATTTCTACTTTAGTGGGAATTTAAGTCAATTTGTTATAACATTTGGAAATTTTCTAAGGATTCTCTCTTTAAAATTCACTGGATCTTTTTTTAAACACATTTTATTATTTACTCTGTAGATTATTTTCTCAGGCTTCACTTAAAAATATTAAACATTCTTCACATTCTTCCCTAAGAGATCTTTGATGGTTTTAGTCTTTTTTCCCTTTATGTTGCTTATTAAGATTTTTCTGACTTACTCCCTTTTCTTGGCAGTGTTCTAGGCTGATCTCAAAAAAGTCTCAGCTTATTCCCACATTGGGAAATTCACCTTTCAGTGACCTAAATTCTTCATGGGGACAGGAATGAACTCAGCTGAATGCAAATCCCCTTTCCTTTAGACCTGGTGCAACTAGTCTTTTATACTGGTGCACTGCCTCACTTTCCTTTTTGTTCTCTGACTGAACTCTGCTATAGCAGACTGTGCTCTGGGAAGAAGGTGCTACTACCAAAGGCAGAATATGTTACTCTCCCAAGCCAAACAGGCTTTGTGGATGAGTAGACAGATTTGAGGACCCTTCTAGTGCTGTAGAGGAATGGGATGATAAGAATAGAGGCTGGTGTGCTAGCAAAGACTGGTGGCAGCAAAGGAATTCAGTGGAGTGAATCTCAGAACACAAGTCAATCAATAGCTCATGGAGGGAGAAACTGGTGGGGGAAGGTGCTTAGTGAATGTGTCAGTGGTAAATAGTTTCTGCTATTGATTTCTAAGTTTGTAAACATTGTTATATTTCTTAGTGTCTTGGCCTTAGAGACAGACAGACACAACTAGCTAGTATGTATCAGAGTTAGAACTTGAGTCCAGAACTTCCAAAATCCAAGACTAGGTCTTCTAACTTCTTTGGAATATTCTACCTGTCACAATTATAATGATCGCAGTCATATCATTGAGCAAGAATAATAAAAGAGCTTGCCTTTGCTTAGCCCCTTAAGGTTGGTAAAGTGTTATGCAAACATTTCATTTGATCTTTACAATAACTGTATGGGATGGGAAATGAAGACATGGAGAGGATAGATGATTTTTCTGGTTTGGGTAGCACCTGGCTGAGAATGGAGATTTATATTCCCCGAGCTCTTTCCTCCATCCCAACTTCCCCAGTTCTCTAGTTTGTCTATAAAAGGCAGTCACTCCACATTTTTCAATTAGACACATGTAAAAATCTATATCGACTTCAAAGAGGAATTCTACATATTTTCCCCTTAGCTGCTATAGCATGCTTTTACTTTTATTTGATTAAATATATTTCACATAGAAAATAAAAATCTGATCATGTAGTTTGCCTGTGACTATGTCTAGAATTCTAAGGGAAGAAAATTCTTATCATGAGATTCTAGTCCATGAAAAACCTGAGTGTAGCTCTCAAACCCACAACTGAATTCTTTAGACAGTTCTATGTCCTTGCTAATATATTTAGGGCAATAACAACCAGTATGTTATAGTATAGTACTTTAAAATTTGCAAAGCACTACACATATGTTATCTCATCTGATCCTCATAATTACCCTCTGATATTGGGGGTATTATTGTCACCCCCATTTTATAGGTGAAGCAACTAAGAGAGAGAGGTGAGTGACTTGTCAAGGGTCACATATCTGGTAAGTTTATGAGGCAGCATTTGAACTCAGTTCTTTCTGATTTTACGTCCACTGGGACTCTTCCCCCAGTGCACCACCAAACCAAACTGAAACATTCCTAAATCTAATGAAAAAAAATTATAGCAGGGTATTGGTTAAGGTAAACAAAATGGAAATCATTTGGATTTATACAAACTTCAGTGTTGAACAAAAATAGAAGTATTCAAAAAGGATTGGGAATTCCTTGAGAACAGAGACAGTCTTTTTTCCTTTCTTCTTTGTCTTGCGTGATTAACATGGGGCCAGGCACATAGTAGGCACTTAAATTTTTAATGATTAACAAACTCATCCAATTATAGGGAACGAGACACAAAATATGTTAATGCATATCATTATGGAAACATATTCAATGGGGGGGAAAACCTTTCATTTATTTTCAACAGATGTTGGTAAAACACAGGCACTTATTTTAGATTAGGAGAAGGCATTTGCCTTTTGTGTCTTAAATGTTTATACATTTGCCTCTCCAAAAAGTGCTGGAATTTCATTGGGTTTGTTTCTATTTCATAGTTCTCCCTGGTGAGACTTTTCATATTATGTTTCTTTTCAGGGTCAACATTTCTGAAACAAATGAACCAATATTTGACTGATGGATCTGTTTCTGGAATGTCAACTATTTTTCCCTACTTGTTTAGATATCTGAAACCCATAAAGTCTTCACACACCGAGATTTGCCTTCAAATCATCTGCTCCCTTTTAAAAATCAGATGTTTATGCCTCTTCTTTGTTACATGTCAAGTCATCACTGTACTGATGTTGAGCTTGTGAAATGACATTCTGAGTGATCCATAATTTAAAAAATGACATTACTCAGGATTCTATTTTGAAAAATGCCAAACCTTAGTAAATGTGAGTTTATCAGCCGCGGCCACAGATGAAATGCTGTGATCACAACCATCTCAATTGCGGCTTTCTTTGGTACCTTGCTTTACTCATAAATGTTCACACCATACATGTATATTACACCTGTGCTTACAGAGTGAAAAAAATATCCCAAATAAAGTTAGTAACTTGGCAAAGACAAAGAGCAGTGGGCTGCGAGTCTGAAAAGCTGGAATATAGAGTCTTAGAGGAGATCTGGGAGCTGTCCTCAAGTACTAGGAGAATTCTGGGAAAGGAATTGAGTTTATTCTGTTTGGTGCTAGAAGGTGGAAATGAGGGACAAGAGGGAAAAGTCAAAGAGATAGATGAAGGCTTAATGGAAGGGAAAATTCCGAACAATTGGAACTGTGGAAAGGTGGAGAGAGCTGATTCTGGAGCTAAGGGGTCTCCTTCTCCCTAGAAGTCTTTAAACGTACTGACTGATCACTTGCTGGGGGCATTATAGTGGGGATTCTTTTCAGGACACAAGTGGGACTAGATGGCTGTGATGTGGCTCCTGTGGGCTTTCCCCCCAAATACTAAAATCAAGAAAATGCTGACCATATTTATATTCTTTCAGTGGCTACAACTGACTTGAGTTTAACATGGTACACCAGAAAATACCAGATAGCAGCTGTCTCCCTGGAAACAGAGGACATACAATGGACAGTGTTTCAGTGGACACACCCAAGGTGACCTCCTCCCTGGCCTGACTCCACTCTAGTCCCCTTGCTAGATGGAGCTTCTTCAGTTTCCTGTTTCTCTGTCCATCCCCTCTTCACTTTTTGCCCCTAATCTGCTCCCTGCATCCCATTCTTTTACACTAGGTATTTTGTGGTCCTCTTGCCTCAGCCACTCAATTTTTTGTAGTAATATCTAACACTAGTAATGTGCTTTAAGATTTGAAAAGCACTTTACAAATATCCCATTTTTCTCTTTACCACAAGCCTGGAAGGGAGATGCTATTATAATTCCTTTTTTATAGATGAGAAAACTGAGGCAGAGAGAGAAGTGCATGTTCAGGATTACTCAGCTATTCTGAGTCTGTATTTGAACTCAGGTCTTGTCTTCCTGACTCCATGTTCAATGCTCTATTCTCTATAATTAAATGATGTTTGCTAATAGAAACACACTGTGTTTGAAATCACAGAACAATGGTGATCTAGGTATGATATGCTGGTAAACTCTATTAACCAGAATATTTGTTTATGTAGAATAGCAACTTTCCTGGCCAAACACTGGACTTCTAGGCTGTGGCAGTAGCCAGAACTAGGAAACCTATAAAATGTGATGGTAATGACCTGCCTAAAATACATATGTTAACTTTACTTTCCTAAAACTCGGAAATAAAATCTAAAATGGTATTTTAGTGAGGAGTCTATTTCTTAACTTTCTATTTAAAAAAAGATATGGATTACTTTAAGGACACTCTGCTTACTTTTTTATCTAGCAGAATGAACTAATTATGAAATGTATGCGTCAAAGATTTCAATTTCAGGCTTGACTTTACTTTGAAGATTAATTTTTTACTTTATCATCTTTACAGGCAGCTCAGTGGACAGCCTGGCTGAATGTTACTCATTGTTCACTGATGTATGAAGTATATTTAATCAATGTGAAGAAAGTGATATTAAACTATTATCAGCTGCCTCAAATGTTCTAAAAATCTCCCAAGAAAGGTCAAGAGGTAATATCTCTGCTAATAATATGAGAAACAATGTATTTAACTTATTCTTTACATCAAAGATTTTCAATGATTTAGGAATGCTTTTGTCAAAGTAATGAAAATATTGAAATTAATTTCTCCCTATCTTACCTTTGCTATGTGTACTTACCCCTCCACGTTCCTGAAGGCAATGTTTTGAATACATACAAAAAGCTATATTTTAAAAGCATTTGCCAAATTATATTCTATGGACCCCAGTGATCCATGGGATATAAGAGACTGGTTCTATAGAGAAATATTAATCAGAACAATACATTCTTCCCTAAAATATTTGGTATAAAGTTATGTACTGATTCCAATATTTCAAAAGATGTGAGATTTCATCAGTGTAGAGACATGATTTCCACCAAAACTGATCATGATCTTTCCATATTTTAAAATAATCAAAATGCTATCACTTGGGTGTCATTGTTCTGGTAATGAACCTCTCTGAACTTGGGCTCGTTCTCAGACAATAAGTTAGGTCTATGCTCAAAGTTTTTCATACTAGAATTGATCTAATAGTATTTACATTACTTTGACAAGCTTAAAGTGCTATGTAAATGCTACCTATTATCATTATCCTATACATTTTGTTCTATACAATGATGAGCCTTATTCTGAGAAGAGGCCTCTAGGCTTCACCAGATTGTAGAAGTGGTCCACAACCCCAAAAGGATTAAGAACTACTACTATATCTAATCATATTGTAGAATTCAAATAATTTTAATTGTCCTTGGTTTGCTCCAAAGTAACTCCATCTATCTGATTATCCTGGAAATTTGCCTTTCCCCAGACCACCTCTTGGAAAAGGATCTGGGGAGACTGTCACAATATAGTAAAAAGTGAGAAACATCATGGACGGAGTTCTGCACTTAGAGTCAGGAAGACTTGGGTTCAAATATGGCCTGTGACATTTATTTTCTATGGTATCATAGACAAGTCACACAACCCAATTCAGCCATCATTTCCATATCTTCAATATGAGATAATAATCTGAAATACCTATGTCAGAGCATTTTTGTGGTATGCAAATAAATCACAAAATTTCAGCACTAGGTATTATCTCTTCAGGCATCTAGACTAATTCATATTTGAATGAATCCCCACCAAAATAAAATTGGGTTCTAACTGGGAGTCATCCAGCTTTTCCTAGAAGACTTCTGATGGGGCAAATCCAACCACCACTTCTTTTATTTTTTAATTGAAAACTTTTATTTAATTAATTAATTTAGAATATTTTTCCATGGTTATATGATTTATGTTCTTTCCCTCCCTTCCTCTTCCCCCATCCCCCATAACCAATGTACAATTCCACTGGGTTTTACATGTGTCATTGATCAACACCTATTTCCATATTATTCATATTTGCACTAGGGCGATCGTTTAGGGTCTACAACCTCAATCCTATCCCCATCAACTGATGTGATCAAGTATATGTTTTTCTTCTGTGTTTCTACTCCCACAGTTCTTTTTCTGGATGTGGATAGCTCTCTTTCTCATAAATCCCTCAGAATTGTCCTGGATCTTCTCATTGCTTATGGTAGAGAAGTCCTTTACATTCAACTGTGCCACAGTGTATCAGTCTCTGCATATAATGTTCTCCTGGTTCTGCTTCTTTTACTCTGCATCAATTCCTGAAGGGTGTTCCAGTTCAACCACCACTTCTTGAAGCACCCCATTCCAATTTTGAAGTAGCAGAAATTATTAGGACTTTAAAAAATATTAAGAATTTTCTACCAATTACTTCTGTATCAGTAAAATCCACTAGCTCTGTCCTTTGGGACAGAACAGAAAATATCTAATCCCTTTTCTATGTGACAGCCTTTGAAATATTACACACACACACACACACACACACACACACACACACACACACACACACACACACACAGAAATAGTTTGGTGTAAAAGCATCACCTTTAATAGAGGCAAAATGACAGGGATGGGAGATGGCATTAAGAGGAAGATAATACCAGTAAAGGAATAACCACAGGTAAAAGAAACTTCCTGATCCTGAAGGAAAGGTAAATTTAATGGGTAAAAATATAAACAAAGAAATTGAATGTATTAAAATAGGCAATTAGGAGACCAAGTTTTCACTCTTTGCAGATAATATGATGGTCTACTTAAAGAATCCTAGAGAATCAACTAAAAAGCTAGTGGAAATAATCAACAACTTGAGCAAAATTGCAAGATACAAAATAAAACCCATGAGTAATTAATGTTTTTCCAATTGCTCAGATCTAGTTTTAGTTGTGTGGAAAGTGTTTTGTATTTGTGTTCACATAGCTCCTGTGTTTGTCTTGGCAGATAGTTTCCTAAGTATTTTATATTGTCTAGGGTTATTTTGAATGGAATTTCTCTTTCTAATTCCTGCTGTTGAGATGTGTTAGAAATGCTGATGACTTATGTGGGTTTATTTTGTACCCTGCAACTTTGCTAAAGTTGTTGATTATTTCCACTAGCTTTTTAGTTGATTCTCTAGGATTCTTTAAGTAGACCATCATATAATCCACAAAGAGTGATAGCTTGGTCTCCTCATTGCCTATTTTAATACCTTCAATTTCTTTTTCTTTGCTAATTGCTACTGCTAGTGTTTCTAGTACAATGTAAATAATAGAGGTAATAATGGGCATCCTAGTTTCAGTCCTAATCTTACTGGGAATGCTTGTAATTTATCCCCATTGCAGATGATACTTGCTCATGGTTTTAGATATATGCTGTTTATTATTCTTAGGAAAGGCCCTTCTATTCCTATACTTTCTAGTGTTTTCAATAGGAATGGTAAGACTTGTATTTTGTATTTCCTGCATCTATTGAGATAATCATGTCATTTTTGTTGGTTTGCTTGTTAATTTGGTCAATTATGTGGATTTTTTTCCTAATATTAAACCATACTTGCATTCCTGCTATGAATCACAACTGATCATAATGAATGACTCTTGTGATCATTTGCTGGAGTCTTTTTGCTAGTATTCTATTTAAAATTTTTGCATCTATGTTCATTAAGGAGATTGGTCTAAAGTTTTCTTTCTCTGTTTTTGACCTGCCTGGCTTTGGAATTACTACCTTTTGTGCCATAAAAATAATTTGGTAGAACTCCTTTGCAAATTATGTCAAATAGTTTGTATAGTATTGGATTAGCTGTTCTTTGAATGTTTGATAGAATTCACTTGTGAATCCATCAGGCCTTGGGAATTTTTTCTTAGGGAATTCTTTGATGGCTGGGTCAATTTCTTTTTTGCTATGGGATTATTTAAGAATTTTATTTCTTCTTTTGTTAATCTAGGCAACTCATATATTTTTGTAAATGTTCATCTATATCGCCTAGATTGCCATACTTATTGCCATATAATTGGACAAAATAGTTTTTAATGATTGTCTTAATTCCCTCTTCATTAGAGGTCAGGCCTCCTTTTTCATCTTTGATACTATTAATTTGTTTTTCTTTTCTCCTTTTTTCTATTAAATTGACCAGTACTTTGTCTATTTTATTTGTTTTTTTCAAAATACCAGCTTCTAGTCTTATTTATTAATTCAATATATTTTCTCATTCAATTTTATTAATTTCTCCTTTAAATTTTAGGATCTCTAATTTAGTTTTCAACTAATGATTTATAATTTGTACACTTTCAAGTTTTTTGATTTGCATGCCCAATTCATTGGCCTCTGCCCTTCTTAATTTGTTAATATATGAACTCAAGGATATAAATTTCCCCCTAAATTCTGCTTTGGCTGCATCCCATAGATTTTGAAAGGATATCTCATCATTGTAATTTTCTTCAATGAAATTATTAATTGTTCCTATGATTTGTTATTTAACCAACTGGTTTTGGAGAATCATATTATTTAATTTCCAATTAATATTTGATTTGGTTCTCCATGTACCATTACTAATTATTATATTTACTGAATTATGATCTGCAAAGTTTTAATTTATTTCGGCTTTTTTGCACTTTTTCCCCATGTTTTTATGCCCTAGTACTTGGCCAATCTTTATGAATATACCATGTGCTGCTGAAAAGAAGGTGTATTCTGTTTCGTCCTTATTTATTTTTCTCTACATATCTATTAACTATAATTTTTCTAAGACTTTGTTCACATCTCTTACCTCTTTCTTATTTATTTTTTGGTTTGATTTATCTATATCTGATAGAGGAAGGTTCAGGTCTCCCACTAGTATAGTTTACTGTCTATTTCATCCTTTAACTACACTGGTTTCTCCTTTAGAAATTCGGATGCTATACCATTTGGTGCATACATATTGATTACTGATATTTTCTCATAGTATATAACTGCCTTTTAACAGAATGTATTTACCTTCCCTATCTAGTTTAATCAGATCTATTTTTACTTTGGCTTTATCAGATATCATGATTGCAACTCCTGCCTTCTTTTTTTTGGTTGAGGCCAAATAGATTTTGCTCCAGCCTTTGATCCTCCTCTATTTGCTTTTGTTTTATGGAGGAATTCATTCCATTCACATTCAGAGTTATGATAAACACCTCTGTATTCCCCAACATTTTGATATTCTCTCCTAGTTCTGCCCTTTCTCCTTTCACTATGTATTTTTAAACCAGTGGTTTGCTTTTAATTAGTGCCCCTAATCCCTACGCATATTATACTTCCCTTTCTGCTCCCTCCCTTTTTGTTCCCTTTTTCTTATTTTTTTTTACTTTCTATTAAGTTCCATCCTTTTTCCCTGCCCCACCTCACCCCCTTAGTTTCTCCCTTCTCACTTTCTCAGTAGGTAAGATAGAATTCAATACCCCAATGCATCTAGATGCTCTTCTCTCTCAGAATGGTTTTCACTGAGAGTAAGGTTTATGTGTTTCCTATTAGCACTCTCTTCCTTTCCTTCTTATAATAGTATTCTTCCCCTCCCCTTCCCCTGTGCCTCTTTGTGTGATATGAAGTATCCTATTTATCTTTTTCCTTCAAGTTTCTCTTTGTGCCATCTTCTATTTCCCCCTCCCTTTTTCTTTTTTTGCATATCATCTTAGACCACTTATTACCCTAATCTTTACCTATGAATGATTCTTCTAATTATTATAATAGTGAATATAATTTTAAGAGTTAAAATAGTATTTTCCATATATTAATATAAATAATTTGATCTTATTGAAGCCCTTAATGAAGAGAATTTGAATTAAAAAAACATTTTCCCCTTTCCTCTCTCTTTCTTATTTACCTTTTCATGTTTCTCTTGATCCTTGTGTTTGGATATCAAACTTTCCACTTAGTTCTGGTCTTTTCTTTACAAATACTTGGAAATATTCTATTTTCTTGTATGCCCATACTTTCCCCTGAAGTATATAGTAAGTTTTGATGGGTAGGTGATCCTTGGTTGAAGGCCCAATTTTCTTGCCTTTCTGAATATCATATTCCATCTCTTGCAGTCTTTTAGTGTGGAAGTTGTCAGATATTGTGTCATCCTGATTGGTGCTCCTTGATATCTGAATTGTCTCTTTTTGGTTTCTTGTAAACTTTTTTTTCCCTTGGCTTGGAAGCTGTTAAATTTGGCAATTACATTCTTGGGAGTTGTCTTTTGAGGATTTAGTGTAGAGGGTGTTCTATGAACAGTTTCAATGTCTATTACCCCCTCTTGTTCATAAACATCATGGCAGTTTTCTTGAATAATTTCTTGTAGTATGATGTGAAGGTTTCTGTTTATTTCTGGGTTTTCAGGTAGACCAATGATTCTCAAATTGTCTCTTCTAGACCTGTTTTCTTGGTCAGTCATATTTTCAGTGATATATTTCACGTTTCCTTCTATTTTGTCAATCTTTTGATGTTGCCTTATTAACTCTTGCTATTTTGTGAGATCATTGGCTTCTAATTGCCCAATCCTGGTCTTTAAAGACTGGTTTTCTGCTATAGTCTTTTGATTTTCCACTATAATCTTTTGATTTCCTTTTTGCTTTGGTCACATCTTCCAGCTGTTGAATTTTGGTCTCTAATTTATTTATCATTTCATTTGATTTCTGGACTGCTTTCTTCAATTGTGAGTTCTTTTAAACTCTTATTTTCTTTTTGAACTATTTCCCACTTTTCTTGCCAATATTCTTCTGTCTTTTTCATAAGCTTCAATTTAAATTCTTCAAGAGCTTGTGGCCAATTTCCATTTTTTGGAAGGTTTGTGACCTGGGCATTGAACCCCCAGAAACCCAGGCAAACTATTCTGAGGGAAATTCCTTTGTTCCCTTACATGCTTGTGACTCCTAACCCAAAATATCTAACAACTCCTATAAAATGCTGAGAGAATTATCCTCCTTTGATCCTCCTTTAAATTTAAGATGGAAAGAGAGATGCACCTCAGGCTACACCTCAATACTATCAGGCTACATCTCAGACATCTGTCTGTTCCCTAAAACTAAGGAATCTTTTATGAGAGTCATTCCCTATGTCTCCTGGCAGACCCCAGTCAGATGACCAATCCCCCCAATGGAATGCCTGAATGGCTACCACTCTAGAGTCACATCCACACCATGACATAGCATCTATTGTAGAAGTATAAAATTCCCAGAATTGATGGGTTCTGGAAGCAGCCTTCCATCTTGTTGTTCCACCTGTACTATCCTCCTGGCCATTGTCAACATTACTTTCTAAATTAATAAATTTCTCTTTTTATTTTTAAGGTAAGTTTCAGAGTCTTGCATTCTTTCAAAAAGGTATCCTTCCTGAACCCAAGGGGTATAATACCTCTTCACTCCCACAACAGGTTAGATATATTTACTTGTTCATTCTCTATTTCCTCTGTAGTCTGGATTTTTCCTCCACAAAAATTATCCGGGGTCAAAACCTTCTTCCTGTTCTTCCTGGTGTTGGGAAGTTTTTCCTGAGCATTTTTTGCCATCTTTATGCTGATTTTTCCTTCCCATTCCAGTCAGAAATCTGAGTGAGGAGGGCAGACTCTCTGTGTATAGAGCTAAGGAGTGAAGTTTTTCCTCAGGCCACCTATCCAGTCTCTGGAGCTTCTATTATTTGTAGCCCTTCTCTGCCATATCTCCATGCCCAAGGTCTGCACTCTTCTGCCTGTTGGGGACTCAAGTCTAGCTGCTCTCAGGATTAGGTCTTTGGTCATCTTAGGTCAGCTGTCAAGGACCTAGAAGTGCCCCTCACTTGCTCACTGATTCTAGTGTGTACTAGCTCTGAGTCTAGCACACTGGCTCTGTAGGTGGGGTGGGGGAGGGTAGATCAGCTCGTATTTTGGTGGAAACTATTTCACCCCCTTATAGTGTGGAAATGCCCCAGTCCCATGAATCTTCAATCCTGTACCCTGCTGTGGAGTCTCTTCATTCATATTCATTTGGGGTTTTTTTTGGCCTTTTGTGGTAGTCTATATTGGTAGGCGATGAGGAGAGCTAGATTCCTGCATCTAAACTGCAGCCATGTTTACCTGGAACTAGGAACTAAGTTTTGCATAGTAGGTGGATACTTGTTTGACCGGAAGCCAGATTATATAAGCTTAAAATAGTCTTTTGTGACCACTTTGGAGAGATTGGAATTTTAATACTCATGGGTAAGGTGAATGTCTTCAGATATTTGAAAGTGTGTCATTAGGAAGGATTAGACTTGGGTCTGCCTGCCTTCCACCCTTATCCCCAGAGAACACAACTAAGGAAAGTCCAGGGAGGTAGATTTCAATTTAATAAGGACAAACTTTTTTAACAGAGCTAGGCAGAAGTGGTATGCATTGCTTTGAGTGTAATGTATTTGTCCCTCATCTGAGATCAAAGAAAAGGCTAAGCAGCCATTAATTGGGGATGGTATAGAAGGGATTCTCATTGATTGAACTAAAGAGTCTCTGAAGACTCTTCCAACTCAGAGATTTAGTGATTAAGATATGATCTGGCCTTTCTGATGATAATCAATATTAAATATTTTGGTATGTAGTGTAATGAATAATAAACTAAACCTTAGAAACTGGGAAAGCCTACACCAGCTGGTTCCCTTCCAAATGCTCAATTTTAAGATTAGCTTAAGGAAAGGAAAGTCCATGTAACAAATATAATCATGGTGTAGAAATCGATCCTTTGGATAAGTTGATTTATTTTTCAAGAAATCCAGGCTGAACTTATACTTTCTATATTGGTTGATTACCTTTTAAGGACCCTGAATCACTTTAAATTTAAAAGGGACTTATTTACACTCTCCATTTTCTAGCCTGCCTTTAGCCAAGTGGAAACTGACTTCCAAAAATCCCTGTCTAGATAACAGGCACTCTTCTTCCCCAGTACTTTAGCTGAATTGAGATATTAACTAATGCAAATTCCTTTGTTTCTCCAGAATTTAACAAATCTGCAAAGGTCTATTAAGGATTAATGGGATTTTTGAGCCAGTAGTTGATGCCTTGAAAATCAACTAATCTAATCTCATTTTGCAGAGGAAGAAATAGATACAGAAAAATTAGATGATTTGACCATGTCTAGAAAACCATACTATCCCATTCTAAAGAACAAGTAACAAATTTAGGATTTAAAATCAGATTCTTTGACGCTGAATTTATCATAATTTAATACATTGAAGTTATTTATTGTTTTAATTATAAAGAAAACATTTTTGTAGTATACTAATGAATAATAATGTTTAGGCCATCATGAAGATATAATATATTATTCCATATTAACATATATAATTAAATTTTCCATAAACCTAATTTATTCTACTTTTAGCTGGTAAGCAACATACATCACAGTAGAATATTTTTAACAAGAAATTTAAATTATTATTGCAATTGCAGAATTGTAATAATATTTTTGAAGCACTCAGTACAGTACCTGCTACATATTAGGTGCTTAACAAATATTTTTTTCCCTTTTCCACCATTAAATTCCCCTAGGGAGTTGAGTAGTGTAGTAAAAAATGCATTGTACTTATGGTAGCAAATACCTTTGTAGACCTTTGTCTTGCTTCTTAAGAGGCCTATGATTTGGGGGATTTCATTTTCTCTCTCTAAACAATTTCAGTTTCCTCACTTGTAAAATGGGGAATGGTGGTACAGCTTCCCTATGACATGTGTCAAACATGTAATACTTGTCCATTAAATACTACAGAATGTTTTGCTATAATCTTGTGATGAGTGAAATGACTTTACCAAGTTCTCTTTTGGTTAAGTATTGGTAATGTATATGTAAACTTATTGCACAAGGAATATTCCAATTTGGAATGTTTCCATTGGCCTGATTTGTTGGTACCTCCATGTTTTATGACACACCTTAAAAAGAAAGCAAAATGTAGATTAATCAACTCACTCATAAAGGTGAAGAATAAAACATTCTTTTGGTTATATGATTGAAAGCATTAATATTTGTACATTTTAATTTTAATTTTTTCTTTTTATATCACATTATTTCTTAATGTGTTTCTCTATGAAGCAAGCCATCTTTTAGAATAAAGACTAAAAAATATGGGAAAGGGAGAAAGCAGCTCGGCAAAACTAATACATCAATGAAGTTCTACAATAAATGAAGATTTCCACATTCATAATCTCCTATCTCTGAAAAGTAAGGGGAGAAGGAACACTTCTTAAAAAGTATTATTAATGATTTTAATCATTTCTCAATAAATTCTCCCATAATTAAACTCTTCCCTTTAACAAAGATCAATATTAATCAGAAAAACAACAACTAACAGGGCATGCCATATTCTGTATCAGAATCTTCTACTGAAAACTGAGTCAGCAAATTTTTATTAAATAATGTTTAAAATAATGGGGTATGGGGTGTTTCATCATCTCTTCTGAAGCTAGATTGGTCATTATGTACATGATTGTAATCATTGAATATATTGTTCTGTTTGCTTTGTTTGTCTATTTGTTCATCCAAATCTCATATTTCTTAGAATTCTTCACATTTATATACACCCACATAATTAATACACATACATATATCTTCTCACAGCACAAGGGTTTTCTTTTCTATTATATTCATACATAATAATTTATTCTGCCATCTTCCAATCAATGGGTGCTCACCTTTTTTCTCTACATAAAAATGTGTTGCTATTTTGGAATATATGGCACCTTTCTGCTGTTTTTGTTTATATAATTTCAGACTTTGAATATATTGTTCTGTTTGCTTTGTTTATTTGACTGTCTCAGTTCATACATGTCTTCTCAGATTTCTTGGAATTCTTTACATATACATATACACAGATATATATATATATATATATATATATATGTATCTTCTTACAGCACCAAAAAAGAATTCTATTCTATTCACACAACATAATTTGTTCTACATCTTCCACTCAATGAATGCCCACCTCATCTCCAGGTTTTTCCTACCTAAAAAAAGTATTGCTATGAATATTTGGCATATATGGCATCTTTCCATATTTGATTTCCTTGGAAGTATACTCTAAGCAATGAGATTTTTGGATCAAAAGAAATGAATAATTTTTTGTTACAAAGTTTCAAATAATTTTCCAGATTAACTAGAACCAATATTAATATGCTGACCTTCTTATATTCTCCATCATAGATTAATCCCATTTTGAGAATCATTTTTGCCAAAATGATGGATAAGAAGTAAAATTCATAATTATTTAAATTTATAATCTTGTTGTTAAAGATAACTCTCAATAGTATTTATAATTTGTGACTAGTGATTAGCCCAAATTTAAAAGACTTTGTGAAAGCAAAAAGATACATTTAATATAAGAATAGAAATTGAGTTGGGAGAAAAGAAATTCATCAAATAAAAATGAAAAATTCTGGTATCTAAGATTTATAGGAAGATGAAACACACACAAATATCAATTTGAATGGTCAAAAGTCATATGAATACTTTTCAAATAAAGTATTGTAAACAATTAAAAAATATAAGAGAGAGACACAAAGAAAAATGGATCCAAAGAAAAATCGAAGCAGGATATTTTCAAGGATTATAATCCTTCATGGCAGAAAAAAAGTTTTAGGTTCTGGAGAGGCACCAAATCTTACTGCTCAGCATAGAATCACATCTAAGGCAAGCTTGTTCTGGACACAACAAATTGTAAAAAACAAAAACAAAACTTAAGAGTGTAGGAATTTTGGGTTATCCCAAAAGAGAAAAAAAAAATCCCCCTACTAATATGTGCCTCTACTGCTGTACTCTTAAATTTAATTCATTCTTCCTATAGTTGCTATTTGCATTTGTAGAAGAGTGGATCCCAAATCAGAGGAAGAATGCCTTATATTAGCTTTCTTACTATGTAACTTCAGTAAATACTTTTTTATGAAGGTGAATTAAGTCTGACTAGTTAATTGTCAATGGAGAGCACAATTGTTGGGGCTCAGGAATAACAGTGCTAAAAGTCTAGCTACTCTAGGACCCCTAAAACACAAATTTTAACCTAGGTTTGGGTTATAGCTCAAAAGGGATATCAAAAGTAAACCCCCTAAACCTAGGGAAAGGACTAACAAATGAATGTGGGGTGTTGAAGTTAGCCTGTGGGAACAAAGTTGCATCAAAGTAGTTTAAGCAAAACTATTTGAAGAGACCAAAGTATTCATTTAAAAGAGGAACTGGTTAAAAAAGAACTCAGGGAAAAATATCAATATTCAAGGTATAAGTGGAGAAAAAAAAACCCAACTCATAACTAAACTAGAATAGACTAAACAATTCACTAAAATAACAGTTTGTGGAAGAATAGTTAAAACTACCACCAAAAAATATTTATTTACAAGAATTATATAAAAGCAAAAACATTTATAGAATGAACTGAGAAGCTAGAAAAAAAACTTGGTATTATAAGGGGTAAATTTAGGGTTGAGACTGAACATAAATTTAGTTGGTCACCAGGGATTAATTCAAATCCCAATAAAAATACTCGTCAGTTTGGGAATTTTCTGGTGGTTTAATTAATATAGAGGGAAGGAATTAAGAAGAAGAGAGAGAAAAAAAGGTATAAGAATTTTCCAGCCTAGCCTAAGCTAATGGAAGTTCAGAGACCTCAGCCATGAGGCCTCCTCCAAGATGAGGGGCCTCCTAGGAGGGTAGCACTTAGGAAAGGTAAAGGAAAAAAAGGAATTAGGCTAAATTCCAAGAGAGCTCAGGAAAGATGCCTCACCTGACCCATGCTATTGAACTTCTCCCAGTCACTGCACCAAGGATGCTCATCTCCAAAACCGGACAAGAGCTGCAGTCACACTAAGATGCCCATCCCACTGCCACCAGCCACATCCCAACTGAGAAAGGGAGTCCAGCAAGAAGTGATGCAAATATATAGACTTTTTTTTAACATCACTTCCTGCATCTCACATGTACCAATGGTAGCTTCAGCTTGATTTAGGACAGCCCAAGGGGTCTGTCAGTTTTTTTCTTATTTGTCACTTCCTAGCACGTGTTTGTCATAGGCCATATCTCCTCAACACTATGTAGGGGTGTAGACATTCCTATTTATAAGGATTTTAAAGATTTAATCAGGGTGGAGAATATCTAAAATTCACAGTATGACTCATGTGAATCCAAAGAAGTAGGAGTTGTAATCATGCTATTAGACATTGAAAAACAACCAGAATGTCAACAGAAATTAACAAGGAACAATTACTATTCTTAAAGGGTCCTTATTGTAATCAAAAATTAAATTAAATCAACATTAAACATATAGCCATGGAGTGTTATAGCATATATTTCTATAATAGAAAATTGAACCAAATTCAAAACTGCTGTGAAGATTAAAATTAACTCTCCCCTGGTTAAGAAGATTAAAATTGTAACCCCTATCTATTTTTTAGATTTAATCACCAAAAGTGTAAACACCCTACTTAAAAGTTGAGTATAGAGATCTACCCATTTCTAGAACTAATCACCAAAAGTGTAAATATCCCACTTAATCATTAAGTGGAAGGTCTGTGACCCAGGTGTGCAATAATGGGTGACAAATCAGAATTAAACTAACTGTCCCTGGGGAGTCTTAAAGCAAAGCTTCAACTGTGATTGGTAGATGTAAAATTAGGGGAAGACATAGGAAGTAACTCAAAAGAAGCATCTTTAAAAGGAGCTGTCACTTCTTGTGAGACTCAGTTCATTATTCTTTGGAAGTGGAGACTGGAGACAATTCTTCATTCTTTGGAGTGGAGCCTGGACCCAAGACCCTGTTCCTGGTGAGGCTGTTCTAAAATCTCTTCCTTTGAACTGACACATGGTGAGTGAAAAGGCTGACTCTTAATTGCCATATTTTCTGAAAAAACTAACCTCAGGAGAGACTTACCTTATCCTCTCTCTGATTTTCTTATTTCATTCTTTCTACATTTTATAAATAAATTGTAAATAAATCTCTTTATAATGAATTAAATTCCTGGCAACCACACTCTTAAATAATACAGCCCAATCCTTTAAAAATTAACCTCTTTTTGCCCTTACTCTGCATAGAGCAACATTATAATATTGGGAAACTTTAATGGTCTTATCTCAAAGCTAGAAAAACCTAAGAGAGATAAAAGACAAAATTAAACAAACTGTTGGAGAATTTAGAGCTATAAGAATTATAGCACCTTCTGAATGGGACCACTAAAGAATGTGTGCATGTATATGTACTTATATTTTATATATTTATATGTATATGTATATATTTTAAATATATACATAGACATTCATTATTAGAAAGTTCAAGTACATAGTTAAATGCAAACAAAATGGAGAGTTCAAAATAGAAGATTATCCACAAAAATATTAAATACTTTAATCAACAACAAGAAAAATCATAATGAATTTATTGGAAAAATCTTCCAAGCTTTTAAAGAACTATTAATGCTTGGTCTGCAAAAGTCATTCTCAAAAATGAAAAAAAAACATTCTACTAAACACCTTTTATAAGACAAATGCAGTTCTAATGTCTAAATAAGAAATGATAAAGCAAATATAAATATACAACTATTACTAATGTCAATAGAGACTTTTAAAGTGAAATATAGACAAAGGGATATCAAGAATTTTTCTAAATGATCTTTCACTATTGTCAAGTTGGATTTGTGCCAGGGATATAAGGTTAGGTCAACATTATGAAGTCATACTAAAATTAGAAACACATCAAACCACATTATTCAATAAATTTAAGTGCAACATTTTAAAACAATCTTTAAAAGTAGACAGATCTGGGATTATTAAATTTTTTTGTCTTCTTTTGTTTTGTTTTTAAAGTTGTGGACCTCCTTTGGCAGTCTGGTTAAGTCTATGGACTGCTTCTCAAAGTAATATTTTTTAATATATAAAATAAATTATATAGATCTATAAAGGAAACCAATTCTATGTAAATATAGTTATCAAAATATTTTCAAAGTGTATAGAATACAAGCCAAAAACCTTTTATATTTGGGGAATCATCTTTTAAATATGTTGAGAGTAATTATAAATGGAATTCAACATTATTTGCCATGGAAAATATTGGAAATTTTATTCTTGTGTTACTGAGAAAGGACATTCTCTTTCCCTACATTTATTCATAGTTCTAGCAATTCTAGCAATAGTAATATTGATGAAAGAAAGACACTAAAGGCATTTGTCTAGACAAAGAGGAGACAAAACTATCCCTATTTGCTGGTGACATAATGGTTTACTTAGAAAATCCTAGGAAATCATCAAGGAAATGAATTAAGTAAATCCAATAAAGTTGCAGGCTACAAAATAAAATCCTCCAAACAGCAGTTATTCTTATGTGGCAATACAAAATCCTGGAGACAATAACAGATAGGGAAGTCACGTTCAAAATAACAAAATGCTTAAAATAGCAAGAAGTCATTCACAAAAGCACTTCTAAAACCTTTGTAGATACAATTACAAGCTACTCTTTAAAGAAATAAAGAAAACTTAAAACAGCCAGAGTAATACTCAGTGCTCATAGCCAGACTGTGTCAATACAAAAATAAGCAGGAGAGTTGGTTGTCTTTCATATTCAAAGAAGATCAAAATGACATCACTATGTTTGTGTCTAGCTGATCAGACCAATTTGAGCTCAGAAGACTCTACTACAGGTAGGACACAAATGGCCAATATAAACATTCATGGTAGAGATGTTGAAATAATGAGATAATAAAATAGTAAAATGGGGAATGGGGTGGGTGATATCTTTTGACTTGCAAATAAATTGGATTGGCGTGAGGCAAAGTTGCCCACAATCATTGGGACTCACTGTCCCAAAGTCACTGAAGTCTAATAGTAAAGCAAAAATGAAGACAACTGGCGATATCTTGGGGGTAATACATTATCCCAATTTTAAATATTTAAAAAATATCCCAATATTATATTACTAATAAATGCATTACTACAAAGTTAATTTTTGGATTTAGTAGTGTGCCAACTAAACTTCCAAAGGTGTACTTTACAGAAATAGACAAAATAATAATGACATTCATCAGAGAAACAAAAAAATATAGAATATCTATGGAAATAAAGAAAAAAAATAAAGGACATTAGCACTTCTAGATCTCAAATTATTGCATAATGCAATGTCAATGAACATTTATTAAGTGCCAACTATGTTTGAGGTCTTATGCTAAGTGCTAAAAATGCAAAGAAAGGGAAAATTCCTTGCCCTTAAAGAGCTTGCAGTCTAATGGAGGAGATAGCCTGAAAACAACATAAAAACAAGATATAGAAAGGATAAAATGGAAATAATTAGTAGAGGGAAAGTACTAGTATTAATGGAGATTAGGAAAGGATTTGTGTAGAAGATAGGCCTATAGATGGGATTTAAAGGAGGTAGAAGAAGCCAGGAGGCAGAGATGAAAATGGAGAATATTCCAGGAATGGGGAAAATTAATGAAAATGCCCAATGTGAAAATGGAATATTTTAATGAGGAACAGTAAAGAGGCAAGTGTCAGTGTATTATAGAACTTAGAAGATAGAGGGGCAAGAAGATTGAAAAGATAGGAGAAGACAAGGTCATTAAATGCTTTGAATGTCACAGAATTTTATATTTTATCCTGGAGATGATAGGGAAATATTGGAATTTATTAATAGGAAAAAATAAAATAAATTAACTCAGGAACCCCTAAAATATTGATAAAACTCTAAAAACATTATTTTGAAAAGAAACCAATTGCTAGGAAAATAGGAACACTGACCAGCAGAACTTACATTTGGGTCAACATTTTGTACCAGTTAAGTGATGAAATTGAGATTAATAGCATAACTCTAAAAGGAGGGGAGGTTACTGAGTCATAGAAGTAGGGGGAGAACCTGGAAGAAATATTGGGGAACAATAATATTCCCAACTCCTTTGTCTTGACCAAGGAGAAATGAGTATAGGTGAAGCCACTATTGGAAAGGGTGACCAGGGTACCTTTGTCATCTTCTGGGAGCCAAGTTTCAATAATAGCTGGAAGATAGAAAGACAGGGAGAGGAAGAAGATTCAGAATGGAGAATTGTTTCTTGTGGATTGGGCATTCCAGAGGGCACAGTGGAAGGTCCAGTGGGTGTTTGTTTGAAACTTTGTGGTAGAAAGGTTGAAGAAGTTGAGAATAAAGAATCAGGAGGTGAGGTGGTAGGGAATGGAGTTTTGATGATGACACAAAGGCATTAAGAATCATTGGGACGTGAAAGGTATGACTAGATATGGGTATATCTATCCTACTTCCCAAAGAAAACTAGAGATTGGAATGTGGGCAAAGTCAGTATGAGGTGGGAAGCCCATGGACAGATGATCAGGGGAGAAGTTCTGCTTCACAACTCTTCCCTCAGAAGGCTGAAAGGGTAGAGCAGGAGATGGAAGCCAAATTTGCACAACAGAAAGAAGTCCATTCTCCACTGACTTTCTGCTTCTTCTTCCCTGAAAGGGCAGGCACAGTAAGAGATGGAAGGGGTCTGATCAAAGGGATGGTTTTCACTGGAAGTTCTCCACCTATGGGTTGAGAAATTCAGCAGGCAGCATGAGATGGAAGTAGTTCTGTGCTAGGGAAGATGGAGGTCATTGTTTTGTGGAAAGTAGAAGATACCAGGTCTGGACATTTGCCACCTTCCCTAAGGGGACATCCTGTACCCAACAGGAAATGAAAGGAGTAAGGTAGCAGGGGAAGGTTTTTGGCTTCTCTTATCTGAGGAGGCCAGAAATGAGACTGAAATGAGGACTTCCTGTCTATTTGTCCTGCCCTACTATTTATAAAAATAACCCATGTCTCCGCTATCATAAAAAAAAAAAAAAACAGAACAAAACTCTCATTTGATTTGTCCATCCTTGCTAACTATCATCCTCAGATATCTCTGCCCTTTGTAGCTAATTTCCTTGAGAAGATTACTTACAACCAGGGACTTCATTTTCTCTCCTTTTACTCTTTTTCTTAACCCCTTACTTCCAACATTATTCCACTGAAACTGTCCTCTGCAAAGTTACTAATGATTTCTTAGTTGCCAAATTCAAAAGCCTTTTCTCAATCCCTGTTCTTGTTCTCTCTCCAATTTTTGATACTATTGATCACTCTCTCCTTAATTAAGTTTTGGGAAACCATTCTCTTCTGGTTCTCCCCCTACCTATCTGATCTCTCCTTCTCTGTCCCCTTTGCTGCATATTTTTCTAGATCATGATCTCTAATCATGGATTTTTTTGGGTTCTGTCCTGGGCTCTCTTCTCTTCTCCAGGTATCCTTTTTCTCCCCTAGACAATATAATCAGTTCCCATTTATTTAATTACCATCTCAATGATGATGATTCTAAAATTTACTTACCCTGACCCAACCTCTCTGCTGACCTCCAATTTCATACCTCTAGCTGTCTTTCAGACATCTTGAACCAGATGTCCAATAGAGACAACTTAAACTCAATATGTTCAAGAGAAATTTCATTATCTTTTCCCTGAATCTTCCCCCATCCTTCCAACATTCCTCATTACTGTGGAGAGCAACACCATCTTCTCAGTCCTTCAGGCTCACAACCTAGGAATCATCCTCACTTCTCACTATCTCTTAGTCCTCCTAAATAAATCCTAGCTCTTAATACATATACCATAATAAATTCAAAATGGATATGTGACCCAAATATTAAAAATTATACCATAAAATTTAAAAAATAAGCAGATTGCATATATTTTACTGATCATTTATATTTTTAGAAGTGGCTTTTGGAGCAAGATATAGAAAGAATCACAAAATGTAAAATAAATAATTTTGACTACATCAAACTAAAAAGCTTTTGTACAAACAAAACCAATATAACTAAAATCAGAAGGGAAACAACAAATTGGAAAAAATCTTCATAGAAACCTCTGACAAAGGTTTAATTACTCATATTTATAATGAGCTAAATCAATTGTACAAAAAATCAAGCCATTCTCCAATTGATAAATGGGCAAGGGAAATGGATAGGCAGTTCTCAGATAAAGAAATCAAAACTATTAACAAGCACATGAAGAAGTGCTCTACATCTCTTATAATCAGAGAGATGCAAATCAAAACAACTCTGAGGTATCACCTCACACCTAGCAGATTGGCTAACATTACAGCAAAGGAAAGTAATGAATGCTGGAGGGGATGTGGCAAAGTAGGGACATTAATTCATTGCTGGTGGAGTTGTGAATTGATCCAACCATTCTGGAGGGTAATTTGGAACTATGCCCAAAGGGCGACAAAAGAATATCTACCCTTTGACCCAGCCATAGCACTGCTGGGTCTGTACCCCAAAGAGATAATGGACACAAAGACTTGTACAAAAATATTCATAGCTGCGCTCTTTGTGGTGGCCAAAAACTGGAAAACGAGGGGATGCCCATCAATTGGGGAATGGCTGAACAAACTGTGGTATATGTTGGTGATGGAGTACTATTGTGCTAAAAGGAATAATAAAGTGGAGAAGTTCCATGGAGACTGGAACAACCTCCAGGAAGTGATGCAGAGCGAGAGGAGCAGAACCAGGAGAACATTGTACACAGAGACTAATACACTGTGGTATAATCGAACATAATGGACTTCTCCATTAGTGGCGGTGTAATGTCCCTGAACAACTTGCAGGGATCCAGGAGAAAAAAACACCATTCATAAGCAAAGGATAAACTATGGGAGTGGAAACACCGAGAAAAAGCAACTGCCTGAATACAGAGGTTGAGGGGACATGACAGAGGATAGACTTTAAATGAACACTCTAATGCAAATACTATCAACAAAGCAATGGGTTCAAATCAAGAAAACATCTAATGCCCAGTGGACTTACGCGTCGGCTATGGGGGGTGGGGGGGAGGAAAAGAAAATGATCTATGTCTTTAATGAATAATGCTTGGAAATGATCAAATAAAATATATTTAAAAAAAAGAAGTGGCTTTTGGTTTCCTATATATTTTGAATATGAAACATCAGTAATATTTGATAAAAATATTTTTCCTGTTTGATCATCACTCTACAAGTTACAGCTTTCATTTTATAGTGGAGAAACTGAGGCTCAAAAGCATGCCTAAATCACACAAATAGTTATAATCAATAAATCAATTTATTGAGAAATCAATACTTTATTGATAAATTAATAGTTGGAGCTCAATGTTAAATTTTCAGTAGGAGCACTTATGCCTTGGGAATCAGCAATTGATACAAATCAGGGCTTGATTTTTTTGTTTTGTTGCTTGTTAGACTTAAGAAAATGTTCATGTAATGTAGATTAAACTTAAAAGTGTATGTTCATTCATTTCCATCCCCCCAGATAACTTAGTTTTTAAATATTTATTAGTATGCCACTGTATTGTTCTATAACCATTGCTTAAACTCAGCAAAAATACAGTGGAAGCCTCAAGGAATTAAGTCATAGATGTATTTGGAGTCCTGGTGGCCTGAATATAGTGCCAAGTGATTGGAGGATAATAATAATACTGTCAATAAACATTTATTAAAAGTCTACTATGTGCCAAACACTGTGTTAAATTCGGGATACAAAAGAGGCAAAAGGTGGCCCCTGCTTTCAAGGAGCTCACAATCTAATGGAAGACACAACATATAGAAAGTCACCTATTTAAAGGATAAATAGAAAATGATAAATAGAGGAAAGATATTGGTGTTAAGGCAGGTTGGGAAAGGCTTCCTCTAAAAAGAAGGACTTTAGTTGGTATTCAAAGGAAGCCAAGGAGATAAGTAGTCATAGTGGAAAAGGGAGAATGTTCTAGGCAAAGGGAACAGGCAAAGAAAATGCCTGGAGTCAAGTGATGGAGGGTCTTATTCATGAAACATCCAGGAGGCCAGTGTCAGTGGATTGAAGAGTATATGTTGGTAGTAAGGTTTAAGAAAGCTGGAAAGGTAGTTGGGGCATGGGTTGGGAATGACTTTGAATGTCAAACAAAGGATTTTTTTTTAATTCTAGAGGCAATAGGAAGCCACTAGAGTTTCTTCAGGAGGAAGGTGACATGGTCAGGGACTTGGGCTTTAAGAAAGTTACTTTAGTAACTGAATAGAAGATGGATGGGATTGGGGAAAGACTTGAGGCAGGTCAACCCACTGTCAGTTACTGCAGTAGTATCAAGATGTGAAGTGATGGCAGTCTATACCAGGATAGTTTTAGAGGAAAAAAGGAGGCATATATGTAAGAGAGGGTACAAAAGTGAAATCAACAGGTTTTAGCACAGATTGATTATTAACAATAACTGGCATTTATATGGCACTTTAAGATTTGCAAAGTGTTTTATATCAATTATTATATTTTATATGCATTATTATACAGAAGTAAGCCTCACAACACCCTTGATAGAGGGTCATTTCTTAACCCAACAAGGGAATAAAAGCAAATACAAATATATGACTGATAACAATGATTACATCAAATTGAAAAGATTTTCATTTAAAAAATAATGCAACTAAAATTAGAAAAGAAGGGGTTATCTGGGGGGAGAATCTATCAAATATATCCTTATATCAAACATATGTAAAATATAACTAGAAATATCTAAGAACAAAATCGATGCCCTAATAGAGAATAGTCAAAGGATAGGAACAAATTGTTCTCAAAAGAATTTCAAATGAATGAAAGAATGTTCCAAATTATTAATAATAAAAGAAGTATAAATCAAAACAGTCCTAGATTTCACTACTGACCCAAAAACTGATAAAGAAAAAAATGTAATAGTTCATATCTGCTGCGTTGTAGAAAGATGGATCCACTAAAGCACTTGATGGAGAACTGGATCAAATGTTCTAAAAAGCAATTTAACTATGCAAAAATAGAACCCAGGATGTCTGTTCCACTTCATCCAGAATGACTTTATGCAAACTCATATAATGTGAAGTAAGCAGAACCAGGAAAACATCAAACAGCTATAATCATTTAAATAGAATGAACAACAAAACAACTGAAACCAAATTTTGCAAATTTATTATGATCAAATTTGGCCACATAGAAAAGAATGCCATGCTGAATGTATTGGACCTTTGTTCTTGCTTTTAATTTCTTTAGGGTATATACTATGTAATAGGATTGCTGAGTCAAAAAGTATAGCCCTTTTTCTTGAAAGATTTCAAATTGAAATCCAGAATGCTTGGATTTTACTACTCCACCAAATCTTCCTACAGACTCTCTCCCACATGGATTATTTCCATCTTTTCTCATTTATGCCAATTTTCTGTGTTTATAGTGAAACCTCAGGGTTTTTATAATTCACCTTTCTCTCATTATTAGCAATTCATAGCATACTTTCATGTGATAATTTATACTTCCTTAGTTCTCTTTAAAATGTTCCTCTTGAAGAACTGTGGGAAAGGAAACACAGAAGAAAAACAACTGCTTGATCCCAGGGGTTGATGGGGATATGATCACTCTAGTGCAAATATTAATAGTATGGAAATCAGTCTTGATCAATGACACATGTTAAACCCAGTGGAATTGTGCATCAGATACTGGAGGGCATGGGGGAGGGGAGGGAAAGAACATAAATCTTGTAACCATGGAAAAATAGTCTAAATCATCTAATTAAATAATTTTTTAAATGTTCCTCTTCTTTGATCATTTATAGTTTTAGAAGTGGCTTTTGGTTTCCCATATATCTTGAATATGAAACTTTTATCAGAAATAATTGATAAGTGTTTTTCCTGCTTGATCATCTCTCTACTAGTTACATCTTTCATTTTACAATGAAGAAACTGGGACCCAAAAGCATGCCTAAATCACACAAATAGTTATAATCAATACATCAATTTATTGAGAAATCAGTACTTCTTTCATTCCGGGAACTGGGCTAAGCAATAAGAATATGAAGAAAAGAAAAAGCAAAGAAAGAAACTAAACCAGACAGGAAACTCAAGGAATTTGTATTGTAATGGGTAACAAAGTAATAGAACCAAATTCCTAGCTCAAGTCCCCAAATTCCCAAAACACTTTGGCAATGCAATGTGCATCCTTTTAAGTGATACCTGCTTCTTTCCATTTCCTCTTTGTATCAAATCAATCTTTCCTTGAAGAGTCATTGATACTTTTTAGCAATGTATTAACCTGGATTCAAGATATAATTTCAGTATACCCACGAAGTAGTCTTGCATCCACCTTGTTAATTAGTCAATTAGATAAGATTTTTTTTACCCTTCCAGTTCATCATTCTTTTATTCTAGCTGAGGAATGAAGCCCAGAGAGAAACAAGTTAACAGGAGAATGACAACTAAACTCTGGTTCTTTGACTCCCCACTCACTGTACTTTCCTCTAACTCCATCACACTGCTAAATTACAATTCAATTGTATTTTGAAACCAGAGAATCAGTAATTATATTGTTGTTCAGTAATTCTCAACTGTATCTGACTCTCTGTGACCCCATTTGAGGTTTTTCTTGGCAAAGCTACTAGAGTAGTTTGCCATTTCCTTTTCTGGCTCATTTGACAGATGAGGAAACTGAGTAAAACAGGGTTAAATGACTTGCCCAGGGTCACATAGCTAGTCTGAATTCTAGATGATGAGACTTTCTGACTCCAAAACCAACTGGACTACACTGAATCACCAAATTGTCCATCAATAACTATGTGAGTCTAGTGCATTGAGAATTACTTTTTCTTTACATATAGTAAATCTGCATGAATAAATTTTATTTTAAATATGAGAGCAGGAAGAACAAAATATTCAGTTGAATTATCTGGGCTTCCATTTAAATTAGGACATTGAAAAGAAGAAGGCATATACAGGAAGGTAATCAGGATGGTAAAGGGAAGGAAAAGGATATTATTAAAAGCCATATATATGTGTATATATATATATATTCAGTTCTCAAAGGAATTAAAGCTCTCTATAGTCATGCAAAAATGTTCTAAATCTATTAATGAGAAAAATACAAATTAAAACAACTCTGAGGTACCTCTCAACACCTATCATATTAGCTATTGTCAAAATGGGAAAATTACAAAACTTGGAGACTCTAATGCACTGTTGGGAGAATCATAAACTGATTCAATCATTCTTGAGAGCTATTTGCCCAAAGGGATAGAAAACAGTATAAACTTTTTCACCCAGAAATACCATCACTAGGTTTGTTTCCCAAAGAGATAAAAAACAAAAAGGGGAAGGAAGGACTTGTATGTATAAAAACCTATTTAAAACAGCAAGCAGTGTGACCCTGGGCAAGTCACTTAACCCCCATTGCCTAGCCCTTACCAATCTTCTGCCTTAGAACCAATACCCAGTATTGATTCTAAAATGGAAGGTAAGGGTTTTAAAAATAAACAAACAAACAAACAAACAAACAAATAAATAGACAAACAACCAAACGAATGAATGAAAGAATGAATGAATGAATGAATGAATGAATGAATGAATGAATGAAACATTAAGTAGGAGGAGCTAAGAAAAACCTGGGCTTATACAAACTGAATCAGAGTAAAATAAGGAGAACCAAAAGAATATTGTTCACAGTGACAGAAATGCTGTATAATGAACAATTGTGAATAACTTAGCTATTCTCAGCAATAAAATGATCCAAAACAATGCCAAAGGACTCATGATAAAAAAAAATGCCACCTGCTTCTAAATAAAAAATTGATGGAATCTGAATTGAGACCAAAAACTATTTTTTTACTTTCTTAACTTTTTGTTTGAGTTCCCTTCTACAAAAGGATTAATATGGAAAAGTATTTCCCATGATTGCACATTTAAATCTTTTATGAAATTGCTTACCATTTCAGTATGGGTTGAGGGGAAGGGAGAGAATTCAAGAATCGATATTCTTTGAAAAAAATAGAAACTGTTTTTATATGTAATTGGGGGAAAGTAAAATAAAGTTAGAATAAAGATAATGTGTTATCAAAAATGATGAAATCACATATGTATATTGCTATAGTATATGGAAGAATAATTTTATTCTGTAAATAAGCCAGAAAGTAATAATTTACCTAATTATGCATTCTCTTTTGAATAGATCATTTAATAGTTCTCCATTTTTCTGATTCAGTATAATATAGACTCTTTAATGGTTTAACAATTGACCTCTTGGCTAGCCAAATATTTGTCCTGCTTTTGGAATAATTAAATATAATTCAGTGATGTTTCTTACTAATTTTATTATATAACATAATAAACCATAAAATCTTATTAATATTAAATCATGATTTAGGTCTCTTAAAAAAAAAAAAGGTTAAATGGTCATTCTGGAAGGATCCTTTTCCCTGAGGAAATGAATAAAGATAGCTTAAAAAAGAGGAAAGAAAATCCTGTCTCAAGGGAAACTAAAAAGTCACAGATTTCTAGAGCCAGAAGGAAACTAAGACCTTCCCTTTTATTTTACAGGCAAGAAACTAAGGCAAAAATGAGTTAGTGGCAGTTGGGACCAAGATCCAGTTTCTGGGACTCCATGACCTCCTTCGTGTTCACTCATTAAAAAATAACATCATATAAATAAATGAGTGAATGAATGCATGTATATTTATTAACTAATTACTCTATGCCAGACAAAGTGGTAAGTACTAGGAATAAAAAGAGGAATCATTACAAGAAATTCCATGCTCTATAAATTCTAATATGGAAAAATAAGACATAAATTCCAACGGGATATGCTATTTCCAACTAATGTGTCATTTCCCCCCGGATCTAAGCTCCTTTAGGTCAGGGAGAGTCTGGCACAAGATTTACTGAACAAAGAAGGAATTGTGACCTATGTCTTTGGAGGCAGTGCCCACATTGATGTAATCACAGATATTTTGAAGTGTGGATGTGGTTGGGAAAAAATGCTACTTGGAATGCTCTACCAAATAAAACTCTGTTCAATCACAAGGAAACCAGCATATCCAAGCACGCAAAACTATATCCAAATGCACTCTGGATCATGAGGAGGAAGAGGAATATACTTGACTCCTCATTGTCATTTTTCCTTATTCAGTAACGTCCCTTCCTCTAGATGTTCACTCTATCCACATATACCACTTAATCCACAAACTGGGCAGCTCTCTACAAGACACTAGGTCATCTCATTCTATTCTATTTCTTTCTAAAAAATTTCTTCCCTTTCTTAAGGAATTCAGGATACAGTGACAAGTCAAGCATGGCGACTTTCTATTTCTCAAGAAGAATTAAGAGTTGGTGAATCTCATGCCTGTTAAGGCTATGTAAAAAGCCAGGATGGGTTTTGGGAGGCCCAAGACCATGGAAGGAAATAGGGAGAAAGGAAAGGAAGGGCATAGAAAGGAAAGGAGGGGCAGCACTCCCAATGCTGATGATTCTTTTCACCACTCAGCAGTCCTGGATAGGTCCTGGGTGACCTCAGGGTAAGGTGTGAGAGGGGAAAGGTATTGTCTTCAACCATCACCTTCAGTTTCTTCATCCTTAATTACTCTTCTAAGCTACTCTGACCTCACTTTTCTCTCTTCTTAAATTTAAATTTAAAAAAGTTAATTTATTTAGCCATTTTTTTTACATGCAGTTAGGTGGCACCATAGTGATAGACTCCCAGAGTCAGGAAGACTCGTCTTCCTGAGTTCAAATCCAACCTCAGGCATTTATTGGCAATATAACCCTGGGCAAATCACTCAACCCTGTTTGCCTCAGTTTCCTCTTTTTTAAAATGAGTTGGAGAAAGAAAGGGCATAGGATTATTCCTACCTAGTGTCCACAGAGTCAAGTCTGACTTTTGAATTAAAGTTCTTTGTTAGAGATCTCTCTCTAACGTGAGGTGAGCCTTCTCTACATCTCCCATTCTTAATCTCTGAAGGCAAGATTATGCATGTCATTACCAATGTAGGCGTTACTTAACCAATTTATCAACTCCAAACATCCATCTGTTCTCCAGTATAAATTACTGAATGGGCAAAGGTAAACCCAGGAGCTGAGGCCATTGTCCATACCAGTAGGCTAGCCTTTTCTATACAAATATATACACTTATTTGTGGTGGCAAAGAACTGGAAACTGGAAAGGAATGTCCATCAGTTGGGAAATGGCTGAATAAATTGTGATATATGATTGTAATGGAGTAATATTGCATCATAAGTAATGATAAGCAAGATGATCACCAAAAAAACCTGGGAAGATTTATATGAAATGATGCAATGTGAAGTGAGCAGAACCAGAAGAACATCGTACACAGTAATGGCAATGAAATACAATGACCAGCTATGAATGACTTAATTATTATCATCAATGCAAGGATCCAGGACAACTCCAAAGGACTCAAGACAAAATATGCTATCCACTGCAGTAGAAGGAGGTGACAGACTGAATTCAGATTGAAGCATACTATTCTTTATTTTATTTCCTTCAGGAACTTTTCTCTAGTTTAAATGATATGTGACATATTTCACGACATAACGAACATAGAAATGTATTGTATGATAACACACATACAACTTATATATATGGGAGAGGCAGGAGGAAGAGGGAGAACATGGATCACAAGTTGTCAGAAAACAAGTATTAAAAATTGTATTTATATATAAAAAGTTTTATATATATATATATATATATATATATATATGATAGCTGTTCTGGGTTCAAATCTGGTCTCAGATATTTCCTAGTTGTATAACTGTAGGCAATTCATTGCCTAGTCTTCTCACTACTTTTCTCCCTTGGAACCATTACCCAGCCTATCTTCAAAGAAAGAAGGTAAAAAATTTACACACAAACATATGCACATAAGTATGTACATATGTGTTTATGTATGTGTGCATTTAAAAACTAAAAGGTATTGAAAGTCTCCTTTATATAAACCTATTGTTCTATCAAACAAGCTTAGGACATGTTATTTCCTTTTATAGGCTCTGTCTCCCAGCCAAATTTGCCTACAAACTATTATCTAAATTTGGAATCTAATTTTCCCCTTCTCTGTCCTTTCACAGGTTTTCCACCAAACCTGGAATATACTGTCCCCACTCCTCTTTCCCTTTTGCTTTTTAGAATTCTCAGCTTCATTCAAGCCTGACTTATATACATGTCCTGTGGAAATTCTCTCTTAATTCTCTTCATTTTTAGGGCTTCCATCAGTTATCATGTATTCTATTTCTTTACATGTTGCAATGCACAGTAGAAAATAAGCTCCTCAATGTAACGATAATTTTAGTGTTTTGACTGAAATCTAGATTTAAATGGTCATCAGAGATGATTCCCAAATAATAAAATACCCAAGTCAGCTGGGAATTATGGAGATTTTAATTAATATAAAGAGAAGGAATTAAGGGAGAGAGAGAGAGGGAGAGAGAGGGGGGGAGAGGGAGGGAGGGAGAGAGAGAGAGAGAGAGAATTAATAGAGAGAATTAATTTAACCTGATCTGGATCAGGGTAAGCCAGGCAGTAGTTAAAGGCCTTGGCCAAAGTGGCCTCCCTAAGCCTAAGGGTAAGGGAGTCAGTCTTATCACTCACCAGGATACCATCTCCAAGCTGGGTTCCTGTCCTCCACTGAACTCAATCTACTGAACTGAGTTCAGAATAATCTCTTGAACTGACTTTTAGCCTTCTTTTAAAGAGAATTTTCTCTTATGTCACCGCCCCTAAATTTTTACGTCTACGAATCACAGTAGACGCTTTTTTCCAGGACTGCCCATTCTTAGTTCTTACCACTCTTTAGTTCTCACCTTCTCTGGTTAGATTATATCTTCTGAGGTACTTCACACTTCTTTGTTAAGCTTACCTTTTGTGAGTTACTTGACCTTTTTGTGATTAATTTAACCTTTATAGGTACTTAACACCCTTTCGTATTAGATCTAAAAATAGACTTAGCTTAAAGTTCTAGTTTCACTGTAAGGTATGAGTTAAGACCTTCATTGTTCAATAAGGAGTTTTCAACTTTATCTTCCTCTAAAGTATGTCTAATTAGGGTGGAGTAATTTTAAAAGGTCCCAAGACATTCCTGATTCTTGTTAGACCAAGTATCTCCATTGTTACAATAAGGAAATAGCTAAAATCAAATCTTCTAAAGTACAGTCTGAAGAGTTTTTAAGATTCACATTAAGGGCAAGTATGGTTTTTCATTTTGACTCTATAATCTGAGTAACTAACAGTGATTTACACATAGTAAGCATGCAATAAATATTTGTTGGGTTGGATTGGATGGTAATAGACTAGCCTAGATGAAGAGACTACACTGGGGAAGAAAGCGATGAATGTTGACATGAATCTATCAGTGGGGAG